>NC_059220.1:34563252-34866377 GCF_020615455.1 Coregonus clupeaformis
AGGGGGAAAGAGGGAAGGGAGGAACAGCGGCCGAGATATGCTGTGATGACGAAAGCATTTAAATACAGTGAGTGAGCTCAGATGTGAAGTTGTATGTCCTGGGAGCTGGTGGGAAGGCATTGCTCATCATTTAGTTGTGGTGGGGTGGAGAAGAGGGGTGACCAGGTACTGTGTCAGCTACTTTCCATGCACTGCCATGATAAAGGCTCTCTTTACTGTTCTTTAATGCCGAATAATGTGAATATTCAAGGGAGCTTTTCAGGTTGATGCTTTGTGATGACCTAGCATTGGGGACCTATTTTATGGGGGTTGCCATGACTCAGTAATTGGGTTGCAAAGATCACTCCACTAGTACCTTAACAACAGCCCCAATTTACTGTCTGAGTGCTCCGGTCAACATGCTTATAAATCTTTCAGGGCCAAGAATAATTAATTGTCTCAAAAGTGACCGCACAAGGTAAATAAAAAACAAGCCAAGTGACAATTTATATTGTCCAGTCAGCAGTTGACCTGTGGAGGTCAACTGTAAACGTTTCTCTACTGAAAAATATAATATTTATACTGTCAAATAAATTGGTGTTCACAGCTGGTGTCTTTATGGGGAACGGGTTTCACTGCTGTCTTGTGATCACAGTGATGTCATAACATTCGGGAGGCGTATACTGTGTTTGTTTTCACTGCATTTTGATGTTATCTTTCCCACCAAAATTGGAGGGAATGGTCATTGTCACTCTTTATTGGTATATGTTCTATCCATGCCTGTCTTTGGCTTAGCTTCAGACTTCTGCTTCAGGGAATTAGCCTAACTGTGTTACCTAGGTTACTGAGCAAGCGTTCTCCATTCGTTTCCATTCCAGTGCAATTCATAACTAAATACAGTAACATTATACATTTCTACAGGGATACAGTGTGATGAGGTGATTTTGAAGGAGTCAGGCGCAGGAGGGTAAATCACAGAATAACAGGATTTATTCTGGACCACAGAGTTATGCAGTAATGCGTAAAAACACTCCAGTGCGCAAAACAGGCACACTGGAAAATACAAGGCACACAGGGAATATTCCCAGCGATACAAAATACACGGAGCTCCACCGAGCTTCTCTCTCCTCCACAATAAACAATTGCACACAAAGACAAGGAGGCAGAGGGGACACTTATACAAGTACTGATGAGGGGATATGAACCAGGTGTGTGTAATAAACAAGACAAAACAAATGGAATGATAAGATGAGGAGTGACAGTGGCTAGAAGGCCGGTGACGACGAACGCCGAAGCCTGCCCGAACAAGGAGAGGAGGCAGCCTCGGAGGAAGTCGTGACAGTACCCCCCCCTCGGAGCAGGGTGAGCCGGATGGCGACCGTGGAAATCATGCAGCAGGAAGGGATCGAGGATATCCATCACCGGGTCCTCCGGACCGTACCCCTCCCACTCCATGAGGTACTGGAGGCCCCCCACCCGACGCCTCGAATCCAGGATCCCCTCGATGTCCAGAGGGGGCGACGGGACCTCCCACACCTCAGACTCCTGGAGTGGACCAACCACCACCAGCCTGAGGAGAGACACATGGAACGAGGGGTTAATTCGGTAATCTGGAGGGAGTAGTAACCTATAAGTAACCTTGCTTATTTTCCTGAGGACTTTGAACGGCCCCACAAACCGCGGGCTCAGCTTCCGGCAGGGCAGGCAGAGGGGCAGATTCCGGGTCGAGAACCAGACCCGATCACCCGGTACAAAGACCGGGGCCTCACTGCGGTGGCGGTCAGCATTGGTCTTCTGGCGACGAAGGAGGCGGCAGGCTTTGGAAATGGTCCACAATGACCAGGATGGTGGTGTTACCTTGAGAGAGGGGAAGATCAGTAAGGAAGTCAATACAGTGCCTAGGTACCTTACTCTGGGCGCACACCAAGCAGGAGGAAACATACACCCTCACGTCCTTAGCCAAGGTAGGCCACCAGTACTTTCTGGTCAGGCAGCGCACTGTACGACCAATACCTGGGTGACCAGAGGAGGGGGACGTGTGTGCCCAATAGATCAGACGGTCACGGACAAGAGAAGGCATGTACTGCAGCACAGCTGGACACTGAGGTGGAGATGGCTCTGTGCATAATGCCCGCTCTATGTCCGCATCCATCACCCATTCTACCGACGCCACAATGCAGGAGGCCGGGAGTATGGGGGTGTTGTCTATGGGCCTCTCCTCTGTGTCGTACAGCCATGACAGTGCGTCTGCCTTCACGTTCTTCGTACCCGGGATGTAAGATAGAGCTAAATCAAACCGGGTGAAGAATAGGGCACACCTGGCCTGGCGATGGTTCAGCGTTATGGTGGTCCATCCAGACGAGGAAAGGGTATTTCGCCCCCTTGAGCCAGTGCCTCCACACGGTCAGGGCTCGGACAACAGCCAACAGCCAACAGCTCCCGATCACCAATGTCGTAGTTTTGCTCCGCCGGGCTGAGCTTCTTGGAGAAGGCACAGGGGCGGCGCTTGAGTGGCATGCCCGAGCGTTGAGATAGGACAGCGCCTCGGACGCATCCACCTCCACTACAAACGGTAGTGATGGATCGGGATGGGCCAGTACCGGGGCTGAGGTGAACAGAACCCTCAGGTTACTCAAGGCCCTGTCAGCCTCAGCAGACCAGCGGAGCTGGGACGGCCCCCACTTCAACAGGGATGAGATGGGAGCTGCGACCTTGCCAAAGCCCCGGATAAACTTCCGATAGTAGTTGGCAAAGCCAATAAAGCACTGGACCTCCTTGACTGTGGTTGAAGTTGGCCAATTACGCACGGCTGAAATGCGATCTCCCTCCATCTCCACACCTGAGGTGGTCATTCGGTGTCCGAGGAAAGAGACAGACTTTTGGAAAAACAGACACTTTTCTGCCTTGGCATTAAGGTCATGTTCCAACAGTCGGGCCAGGGACACATGCTCGGCGCGCATAGCGGAATACACCAGAATGTAATCGATGTAGACCACTACACCGCGACCAAGCATGTCCCGAAATACCTCGTTCACAAACGACTGGAAGACGGAGGGAGCATTCAACAAACCGTGAGGCATCAACAGGTATTTGTAATGCCCAGTGGTTGTGCTGAATGCTGTCTTCCACTCCGGAGATCTAATTTTGTGAAGGAGCGTGCCCCATGCATTGACTCGATCACAGATAGAATGTTGGGTAGAGGATAACTATGACGTATTGTCCCCTTGTTCGGTGCTCGGTAATCAATGCAAGGGCGCAGACCTCCGTCTATCTTCTTCACAAAAAAGAAACTTGAGGAGGCGGGTGAAGTGGAGGGATGTATGAACCCCTGGCGCAGGGACTCGGAGATGTACCATTGAAGTCGGAAGTTTACATATACCTTAGCCAAGTACATTTAAACTCAGTTCTTCACAATTCCTGACATTTAATCCTAGTAAAATTCCCTGTCTTTGGTCAGTTAGGATCACCACTTTATTTTAAGAATGTGAAATGTCAGAATAATAGTAGAGAGAATCATTTATTTAAGCTTTTATTTATTTCATGACATTCCCAGTGGGTCAGAAGTTTACATACACTCACTTAGTATTTGGTAGAATTGCCTTTAAATTGTTTAACTTGGGTCAAACATTTCGGGTAGCCTTCCACAAGCTTCACACAATAAGTTGGGTGAATTTTAGCCCATTCCTCCGGAGAGCTGGTGTAACTGAGTCAGGTTTGTAGACCTACTTGCTCGCACACGCTTTTTCAGTTTTGCCCACAAATGTTCTATAGGATTGAGGTCAGGGCTTTGTGATGGCCACTCCAATACCTTGACTTTGTTGTCCTTAAGCCATTTTGCCACAACTTTGGAAGTATACTTGGGGTCATTGTGCATTTGGAAGACCCATTTGTGACCAAGATTTAACTTCCTGACTGATGTCTTGAGATGTTGCTTCAATATATCCACATAATTTTCCTTCCTCATGATGCCATCTATTTTGTGGCGTGCACCAGTCCCTCCTGCTGCAAAGCACCCCCACAGCATGATGCTGCCACCCCCGTGCTTCACGGTTGGGATGGTGTTCTTCAGCTTGCAAGGCCCCCCCTTTTCCTCCAAACATAACGATGGTCATTATGGCCAAACAGTTCTATTTTTGTTTAATCAGACCAGAGAACATTTCTCAAAAAAGTACGATCTTTGTCACCATATGCAGTTGCAAACCGTAGTCTGGCTTTTTTATGGCAGTTTTGGAGCAGTGGCTTCTTTCTTGCTGAGCGGCCTTTCAGGTTATGTTTATATAGGACTCGTTTTACTGTGGTATAGATACTTTTGTACCTGTTTCCTCCATCATCTTTCACAAGGTCCTTTGCTGTTGTTCTGGGATTGATTTGCACTTTTCGCACCAAAGTACGTTCATCTCTAGGAGACAGAACGCGTCTCCTTCCTGAGCGGTATGATGGCTGCTTGGTCCCATGGTGTTTATACTTGCGTACTATTGTTTGTACAGATGAACGTAGTACCTTCAGGTGTTTGGAAATTGCTCCCAAGGATGAACCAGACTTGTGGAGGTCTACAAATCTTTTTCTGAGGTCTTGGCTGATTTCTTTTGATTTTCCCATGATGTCAAGCAAAGAGGCACTGAGTTTGAAGGTAGGCCTTGAAATACATCCACAGGTACACCTCCAATTGACTCAAATTATGTCAATTAGTCTATCAGAAGCTTCAAAAGCCATGACATATTCTTCTGGAATTTTCCAAGCTGTTTAAAGGCACAGTCAACTTAGTGTATGTAAACTTCTAACCCACTGGAATTGTGATACAGTGAATTATAAGTGAAATAATCTGTCTGTAAACAATTGTTTACCCGTGGTCGAGATATATGAATCCCTCTGGGTGCTGGGGTGTGGGTGGTTGGATCTGGTCGCTCAGCTGGTCCCGAAAGATTGGGTCCTCTCCTCTCCAGGCGTTGGACGACCTGGAGAACCCGATGCATCGTTTCTCCCAAGTTGGTTAGCATAGTCGAATGCTCCCAGACCCGTGTCACGACTCCAGGCAGGTGCTCCACTCCTCCTGACTCCATGTTTGGGTGTGTGATTCTGTGATGAGGTGATTTGAAGGAGTCAGGCGCAGGAGGGTAAATCACAGAATAACAGGATTTATTCTGAACCACAGAGTTATGCAGTAATGCGTAAAAACACTCCAGTGCGCAAAACAGGCGCACTGGAAAATACAAGGCACACAGGAAATATTCCCGGCGATACAAAACACACAGAGCTCCACCCAGCTTCTCTCTCCTCCACAATAAACAATCACACACAAAGACAAGGGGGCAGAGGGAACATTTATACAGGTACTGATGAGGGGATATGAACCAGGTGTGTGTAATAAACAAGACAAAACAAATAGAATGACGAGATGAGGAGCGGCAGTGGCTAGAAGGCCGGTGACGTCGAACACCAAAGCCTGCCCGAACAAGGAGAGGAGGCAGCCTCGGAGGAAGTCGTGACATACAGTATGTAGTTGCCTACATGTTCCATCAATTGAGGTTCCTCAAAGCACCACCATTTTCTAATATTATTCATTATAAAAGGTAGGAATTTGGGTAGGAATCGAACTAGCTCGTGATCAACCTGTCACGGTCATGGGAGCCTCCACTTTGCAGTGGTTGAAAGTTCCCATCCACCCAGCCATTAGAAGCACCACTTGTAAGTATTCAACCTCAGCTAGCGAGAGCCTCCCCCTGGTCCTCTATACCAGCATGAGCTTATTCCTCATCCACTGCTGCTTTAATGAAATCACAGAAGAGACACTTGTGGCTAGCATACTGGCGCAGATCACTCTTTTTTCCGCGACATCCCACAGTGTCTCCTTGGGTATTACGGCTCGATATGAGGTTACTGTTTGCATGCCCACCTCGAATAAAATGTGACAAGGATTTATCACCTGTTCGCAGCTCTTGGTGCTGCCACTCTGTCAGGCGGCTGTGACTCAAGCTCACAGAAGTCATATTCACAGGTTATTAATGCATTTGCAATGGAACAGCCTAGAGATATAAGGCAATAAGGTCTGTCTGATGAACTGAATTGATTAAAATGGAAGCGGTCTGTTTTTTTGAGCATTTGTTTTTCAACAGGACAATGACCCAACAGGTTGTGTAAGGGCTATTTGACCAAGAAGGAGAGTGATGGAGTGCTGCATCAGATGACCTGGCCTCCACAATCACCCAACCTCAACCCAATTGAAATGGTTTGGGATGAGTTGGACCGCAGTGTGAAGGAAAAGCAGCCAACAAGTGCTCAGCATATGTGGGAACTCCTTCAAGACTGTTGGAAAAGCATTCCTCAGGAAGCTGGTTGAGAGAATGCCAAGAATGTGCAAAGCTGTCATCAAGGCAAAGGGTGGCTACTTTGAAGAATCTCAAATATAAAATATATTTGATTTGTTGTATAACACTTTTCTGGTACTACATGATTCCATATGTGTTATTTCATGGTTTTGATGTCTTCGTTATTATTTTACAATGTAGAAAGTAGTAAAAATAAAGAAAAACCCTGGAATGAGTAGGTGTGTCCAAACTTTAGACTGGTCCTATACATTTTCAACCGTAATTGCAATTCAAATACTTGTGGTCCATCCCCTACAGAAAGGAATGACCAATCAACAGTCAGTCTGCCATGGGGTACGGCAATCTCATCTCTCCCTTCCTCTCCCTCCTTCTCTCCCCCCATCCCTCTCTCTTTGTAAGATCCTCTCAGTGTTGTGCCTCTCACCAGGCATTCAGAGTAGTGAAGAGTTCCTCTGGCCGGTTGCTAGGCGATGGGCCCCTGATTAACGAGGGGGGTCTCTCAGCGGAGTTATCACTAATTGACAGCTGCCTGCCCTGAGGGCTGTGTGCTAACCCTGCACCCCTGGTGTAATGGGAGGGCAGGCCACTATCGCCCCCCATAGGAGTGTGGGGAGACTGGCTGGTGGGTTGAGGGGACTAGGGGTATAGTGCTAGCCCTCTGCTGGAGGATTGTGCGTAACTGTTTGGGAGGGGGAGAGAGAGTGGGGTGATGGATAGTGGAATACAGAGAGGGAAGGAGGGAGGATGAGAGAGAGTGGTGGAGTAGGGGAGCGAGAGACTGAGAAAGAGAAAAAAGGCAGTGCTCTTTGAGGCCCTCCTCAGTGTTGCTTCACTGCCCGTCTGCTTCAGCCACACCATCTGGAGACATTCACAAGTGCTGGCCAACCCACTCCCCTCTCCAACTGGGACAATCTGATTATTCACCCCCCACTCCAATAAAACCCAAATTAAAATGAGATTATTGCGGTCATACTTTGGGCTCCAAGATTGATAATGAGTTAGGGGCTTGTTACTTTTGTATGATGTAGTTTTGAGTGTGTGCGATACAGTGAAAAGCCAACTCACGTCAAGTTTGCTTCATACCAAGAAGGCTTTTGGAATATTTTGCCTGATTTCAGTTAAGATTTTCTAGAAGTAGAGATACATCTGTGACTGCGAAGAGCTGAGAGTGACTTCAACTTATTGGATTTAGGAAGGATAGCATCTTTGGTTTCATCCTTACCCTGTTAGATAGCAGAAGTAACCATAATTGTATCATTATTGTAGTGTAAATTAGCAGCAGAAATCCTTTAGCAAGCGTAATGTGTGGCAGGAATCCACCAGCATAAATTCTTTCCCCTCTTTCAAGACAGGCAATTAAAATCCTTCTTGTCAAATATTAACTATGCTTAAACATATGGGTAACACTTTATTTGACGGGTCCGTAATAAACCATTTATAAGGCATTTATAAATTGTGTGTTCACAATTTATAAATTATTACTTCCACATTTATAAATAATTTACTAATCATTAGTAAAGTAGTTTTGCAGTCCCTAATCTAAAGTGAGCGCTATTTATACTTTATAAATACATTTGAGTGACCAGTGTAATTTCTCACAAAAAGATGGGCATGCCATGGGTAGACATTCCTGCTGTACCTGGTAAAACAACATGCACACAACACGATGTTTAAGGAAATACATATACAGAAGTAGCTTACTTTCATTTACACATGTGAGAGTAATGAGTAATAAATGGTGAGCAAACGGTTTGTAAATGCCTTAGAAATGCCATATAAATGGTTTATTATAGACCCTTAAAATAAAGTGTTAGCCATGTAGGTATATTTTACCCTCGTCACAATTTCCTCTTGTGAACACATTTTGTAAGGGTATACCCGGCTGTTGTTATTCAATTAATATAGATAAGAGTAATTCAACTCATTCCTCAAACACATTGTATAGATTTTTTATGCGGCGAAATACGGATGGGCACACATTTAAAATCCATACTTGTGCAAATGAACAAAACACAATTACAACGGTGTCATTTCGCCTCTGTGTAATCGGAATGAGTGATTATTTTCACAGGAAGCATAAATTAAATTACATTACCGAATGTGGCCGTCTCATGATAAAGCTGCCAAGCCTCCACTGTAATTATCTTCATATTACTGTAATTATTTGAAAGTGTGCAAAACGGATTATTTCCTCTCCCTCAGCCCCCTCTCTCTGACTGCTGATCCGCTTTCAACCGGGGCCAAGGCCTGTCACATGCAGTCTACCGCCGCGTCTTCATGCAGACTTTGACATTGCCGCTCAATCAATACTTCCCCGGCTCTAGAAATGCATCTCACCCTGATTATAATGAAGATACCCGGTCGTTTAAAATGCTAATGCCTAATAAGAGATATTGAAGACCCCATAGTTCAAACAAATTAAAAAAAGTATTTTCCCATAACCGATTTCACCCTTCACCCCCTTTCTTTAAGCACATTATAATTTTAAGAAATGGCCGGCTTTCTTATTACACTGAGAGTTATTTAAATCTTCAAGTGAAAGGTCATTGAGTAAAGACTCAGTAGAAAAGTAGTTTTCCATGAACTCTGACCTCTTATTTGACATGTATGTCAAGCCCCCTGTCATCTAGAGTGCTCTCACAATTGCAACCTTTGTTTCTTCTTAATGACGGCCCATTTTAGTTTCTCATTTCAAAACTATTCACTCTTAAATATGCAGTCCCTCAAGTGAACATTTACATCAATCAATGTCTAGAGTCCACTTTTGCTCCCGGGCCAAACGAACACCGGGAAACTGTTAAAACAGTGTACAACCTGGCAGGGGGTGGAGTAAATAGCTGTGCGCAGGGAGACACAATGCTAGATGTTGTATTCCACTTTGACATTTGTCATGTTCTAATTGACTTTACCCCATAACGTTTAAAGTGGAGTTTCAAACTGGATTATATGAAATGTAGTATAACTCCACTAAGAGACTTATTTACAACAGGAATACGTTACAGAGCACAGTTTCGCCTGCCAATATCAACAGGATGGCTTCTCATTGGATCATATGGAAATATGGTAGGCTGCACTCGCCCTGGTCACAAATGATCAGAACTTTGTGCTTTATCCAAGTGACTTGATTGTAGCCATACACGTTCCTTCAGTACTGTACACTCTGATCAGCCCAGATATATGTTTTCTACCTCTGTCTGTCTGAGAATGGCTATGTTACTTTTGGATGGGAAACATCAACCAATCACAGGACATGGTTCCAACTGCAATACGAGCGAATCAGAAGAGATGCATGGCCCTTCACAAAAGGAGGATCATATACGGAGAGGTAGGGTATGAATACTGAAGTGGAGTAACTGGAGTCAGATGTACATTGCAGAGCAGTAGATTCTACCTTGGCATTGAAGATGATGCCTTTGCTTAAGTTCAGCAAATCAGAAAAACAGAAATGTTCAAAATATCTTTGTGGAATTCATTTGCAGGCGTTTAAGTTCACTACCATCCACGTTAAAAGAAAGTTTTGGATGAAACCTGAAGCTCTCTTACATAAAGTGAAGACATATACAAAGGAAAATTCTGTTTAATCATCATTACTTATTTGTTCAGTATAAGATTTGTTTTGTAATGTCAATGAAGCCAAAGGACTCGTCACAGTCCACTGTGGTACACCCAAAATGTAATCACGTTTTTTCTTTGTCTTTTTGAAAAGCAATAGCAACTTTCCGGAGATGGGGGATGTCAAATATCGAGTGGTGCGGTGTGTCAGTTCTCTGTGTACGATCTGAGAGGGTTGCTATTAGCATATTGAATCAAACAAAACAAAGCCTCTGCCAGTGATATAAACAGGGAATTAAACCCCCAGCAGTTCATTTCGCGGTCATCTTCGTCTAATTTAGCTTGGGTATAAACAGCACATCTCTACTACAGCAGCTCAGGCAATGCTGTAGCAGGCACAGTGGATCATTTACAAGTGAATTTGCAAATGCGTACATACATGAGACAACGTTTTGAGCTTAAAGTACATTCAGTGGAAAGGTTATTTTGATGATAGCACCATGTGATGTTAAGGAAGTCGAGTGTATGGGCCTAAAAGCGGATATTGAATGAATGATCATATAAACTACCATCCCTGATGGTCTATAACTCATTATCTTTGGGGGTTGAGAAGGAGCTGTGGGAGTGTGGCTCTACCACTCCTTCCCACTCTTTCTCCCTCAACCCATTGTCAGCTCAGCCTCATGCCACTCCAGTCCAATATTGAAACCCCAGACAGATTCACCTAACGGCAGGCAATCAGTATTCTAACTGACCTCCTCTGTGACCTCGACAACCTTAGCATGTTGGGCAATTCTTATCCGGTCCATTAGCCATTTTCAGGTGTCCTAACCTCTAGCCTCCTGACACCTTGTAGACAGGGAAAGCTTACATCTGCTGTGACTAAGGAAAGCATGGCATTGAAAGCAACAGGCGGGAGAACCAGGGAAAAGGTTTCAGTAAAACAAGGTGCTCCGCTTTTAAACCCCTCACTGTGATCCAGACTCAGGCAACTGGAGAGGAGCTCATCTCTGTCTTGGAAATAGATGAAATCAATCATGCAATGGCAGCATACATACCATATGAACTTAAAGGATAATCGTTACAAAATGGGGGACCTATTGAAGTTGACACCTGTTAGCTTGGGATCACTCATCTAGATATATTGTTACGATATTCACTCTGACTTACAAGTGTCTAGTGCAAACACTTTTAAAATATGTTCAGATTTGGGAAGTAGCAGGAAACATTGGAGTCTAGGAAAACATAGATAGTGTAAATAACTATAATGTATCTCCGAGCTACCTCTGCCCAGTTATAACCATGTATTACTAATACATGACAGTCATCCAAGAGACTTATTGATATGCACCAGGAGACAAGGAAAGGAACTTTGGGCCCACTCAGTCATTACCTGAGGATGTTGTCACATGGGTTGAGCAGCTCCTTGCCAACTGATTGGACCTGCTTTGGGCTTGCTTTGAAGGTGATTTCAAACAGGGGGGAAGCAAGGTGCTCTCCACCTCTTCACAACGGAAGACATGGCTGAACGAGTAGTGAACCTCCTGTTACCTCACCACCGCAGCCAATGGGCCAAATTAGTTAAATACAGTGCATTCGGAAAGTATTCAGACCTCTTGACTTTCTCCAGATGTTGTTACAGCCTTATTCTAAAATGGATGAAATTGCTTTTGTTCCTCATCAAACTACACAGAATACCCCATAATGACAAAGCAAAAACTGGTTTTTAGACATTTTAGAAATTTTATTTTAAAAAAATATATCTGAAATATCACATGTACATAAGTATTCAGACCCTTTACTCAGTACTTTGTTCAAGCACGTTTGGCAGTGATTACAGCCTCAAGTCTTCTTGGGTATGACACTGATAGCTTGGCACACCTGTATATGGGGAGTTTCTCCCATTCTTCTCTGCAGATTCTCTCAAGCTCTGTCAGGTTGGATGGGGAGCGACGCTGCACAGCTATTTTCAGGTCTCTCCAGAGATGTTCGATCAGGTTCAAGTCCGGGCTCTAGCTGGGCCACTCAAGGACATTCAGAGACTTGTCCTGAAGCCACTCCTGTGTTGTCTTGACTGTGTGCTTAGGGTCGTTGTCCTGTTGGAAGATGAACCTTCGCCTCAGTCTGAGGTCCTGAGCTCTCTGGAGCAGGTTTTCATCAAGGATCTCTCTGTACTTTGCTTCGTTCATCTTTGCCTCGATCCTGACTAGTCTGCCAGTCCCTGCCGCTGAAAAACATCCCCACAGCATAATGCTGCCACCACCATACTTCACCATGGGGATGGTGCCAAAGAGTTCAATCTTGGGTTCATCAGACCAGAGAATCTTGTTTATCATGGTCTGAGAGTCTTTAGGTTCCTTTTGGCAAACTCCAAGCGGGCTGTCATGTTCCTTTTACTGAGGAGTGGCTTCCATCTGGCCACTCTACCATAAAGGCCTGCTTGGTGGAGTGCTGCAGAGATGGTTGTCCTTCTGGAAGGTTCTCCCATCTTCACAGAGGAACTCTAGAGCTCTGTCAGAGTGACCATCGGGTTCTTGGTCACCTCCCTGACCAAGGCCCTTCTCCCCCGATTGCTCAGTTTGGCAGAGCGGCCAGCTCTAGGAAGAGTCTTCGTGGTTCCAAACTTCTTCTATTTAAGAATGATGGAGGCCACTGTGTTATTGGGGACCTTCAATGCTGCTGACATTTTTTGGTATCTTTCCCCAGATCTGTGCATCGACACAACCCTGTCTCGGAGCTCTACGGACAATTCCTTTGACCTCATGGCTTGGTTTTCGCTCTGACATGAACTGTCAACTTTGGGACCTTATATAGACAGGTGTGTGCCTTTCCAAATCATGTCCAATCAATTGAATTTACCACAGGTGGACTCCAATCAAGTTGCAGAAACATCTCAAGGATGATCAATGGAAACAGGATGCACCTGAGTTCAACCTGTTTTCGCTTTGTCATTATGGGGTATTGTGTTTAGATTGCTGAGGATAATTTTGTTTTAATCAATTTTAGAATAAGGCTGTAACGTAACAAAATGTGGAAAAAGTAAAGGGGTCTGAATACTTTCCGAAGGCACTGTATTGCTGGCATAAGGCCTCTGTCATTTATGTTATGATTCCCTGATAACAGAAAATATATTTCTGGGGGGGAGGGTGTGAGCGCATATCTGTCTGCGTGTGTGTTGGGGAGGATGATTCTTTCCTGGCTTGGCCCAAACCACTGCAGTGTGGGGGGGTGGTATATTGGAGCCCTTGCTGTAGCCCCATGGGAGAAGGCTTGCACTGTCTGAGTGGAGCTGTTTGCGGAGGCCCTGCAACCTCTTCCACAGACAGGGTTGGGTGGGATTAAATCAGAGTTGGACCGGTGCCAATGCTTTAGCCATAACACTCTGGCCAGAGATAACATACTTTTTAATTACAGGGGGCTACACCTCTGTCCAATCTCTCCACTGAACCCTCTACAGGGGGTCACTGCTAAACTTGACATAATACATCATCAAACAGTCCTTAATGTGATTATGCACTGGGCCAGCTGCAAGGAAGTCAAGGCTGAGGGCAGAAGTTGCCAACACTTTTGTCTCTGGCTGGATAGTTTGTGTGCAGAATAGAGAGCTCTTTTTCTCTTGTCAGCGTTCTTGTTGAAAATGAAGCGAGTCAGGAAAGTGCTGTGTTCTCTTACGCAACCAGGTTATCTCTGTGTGTGTTTGTGTGTGTGTGTGTGTGTGTGTGTGTGTGTGTTTGTGTTCATTCAAATTCAAGGTTGCGCAAGGTCCTCTCTTAATCCGTTTTAAATCTGCATAATGACTATTTTTCAACTGCTTAACACACTCTCAGTTGTGGCTAAACAAGATCCTATGAATAATAACAACTTAAGAAAACAGATATTGAAGCAGACGGGGAAAAGAGTTGATGGAAGATGGGAACGAAGCTAAAGCTATGCTACGTCCTAGCGCTCCAGATGCATTTTCAACGTTACCAGCGCTATCGTTTCAATCCATCGCCATTAATACAAATGTTTTGGAATAAACAGGTGCGTTATTTGTTAGCATAAGCTCAGATTAATTATCCCTATCGTGGAGGTGATTCGTTTTTGTCACGCGTCCACTCCTGTGCACTCTGTCTTCCTGTAACAGCACTACATGGAAAAGTCACCTCGTCTATCAGGTTGCTGGTTGTTCAAGGTAACCTCACAAGTCTGTGTCATACGGTCAGTGAGCTAGCCCGGCACTAGCGCTGATGCTCTCTGAGCCATTGCTTTGGAGGCCAAAGGTGTAATGGCAAGTCCATCATCACAGGAAGAAAAATGAGGCAAAGCTCCAATTCAGCAGGTTTGCAGTCTGGCCAAAATAGCTTTGATGCTGGAGACTGGAGAGGCTTGTAGTTGGATCTCTTTTGTTTTGCTCTGTGTTGTGTTGTTCTGATCTTCACAGGATTTTGACCTATCGAAGTCAAGTAAAATTGCATGGGATGTTTACTCCGTGTTTTGGGTCTGTCTACAATGCGATAAACTTCTAAATAGCATTAAGTGTAATTACTGTGTGTAGACGAAGCCAAACAGGAGTAAGTTCAATTTTCTTAAGGCATTTGCTTCCTTAAATTGATGTCTGCTCATTGGAATGCATTGGTTGTTACTAAATTCCAATCTCAGTTCTAAAGCCCTCAATACAATTCAGCTGAATTTTGATCACATGAACAAAGAGTGTGTCGGACATCCAGACGGATTAACATACAGTCTCAGAGTTTATATTTATGCCGTACCTGTGCACCCTTTACTAATGAGGCAGTTATTTAGACGGCAGGCTTGAGGTTCTGTCAGGGAAAAGATGCCATGGAGTTGGGAGCCGAGATTAAAATGGTTAGCTAGACTTTAGAGAGACAGCAGACAGGGAGGATTTCACACTACTTAATGAAGAAGACATTTACATTTCAAGGCAAATAATTAATTCGAAAACAAAAATCGCCAGCAGCCCTCCAAAAGCCAGCTATATGAATGTAAATTATAAAAGCACCAGTCCTCATCCAAGCTGATAAGGCTGGGGATTTGGTTACATTATTCTACCAGGAATAATAAAAAACACATTTTTCACATTACCACAGATCGCTCTTTCTGAATTGTATTATCATACCTGATCAATAAGTCAAGATGTGAATCATTTGTTTATGCCCATTTAACAATTTTTAACAGACAATTATTTAAAAAAAAAATGTTTGCAGACCTCAAAGCAGAGGCCCAAAAGTGATATCGAAGCCTGCCCTGACCAGCCTCACTGATCAATTGTCCTCCTTTCCGGCAGCTGTAAGATTAACTTGATGGAGGTGATTAGAGGCTGTAGTGTAGTGTGGCCAACTACACACACACACACACACACAGTCTTGTACAGCTAACCTTGTGGGGACACACAATTCAGTCCCGTTCAATATCCTATTTTCCCTAACCCCTAACCCTAACCCTAACCCTAACCCATACTCTTACCCTTACCCTAACCCTAACCTTCACCCTAACCTTAACCCAAAAACCTAACCTTAACCCTAACCCTAAACCTAACCCTAGCTCCTAACCCTAGCTCCTAACCCTAACCCTTAATGTAATTCTAACCCTAACACTAATTCTAACCTTAACGCTAAACCCCCTATAAAAAGCATTTGACCTCGTTGGGACTAACAAAATGTCCCCAGTTGGTCAAATGTTTATTTGTTTACTATTCTTGTAGGGACTTCTGGTCCCCACAAGAATATTTAAACATGTCCACCACACACACACTCACACATACGAGTCAGCAGGACCCCATGGTGCTGGATCAACAGCAATCACAGCTGAATCAAACACCTAGGGGATTGAATGACCAAAAGTGTATCGACCTGTTTGTCTTTCCCTTTTTTACTAGATGAAACAGTAACAGCATAATCATCAGCATCCTAAGTGCTTGGTGATAACCCCTTTTTATTGTACACAGATTATTTGCATACTTAACATGAGCAGGTAGTGTTTTTGCTCCTGCACAAATTGTTTCCTTGTGAAATGGGATATATCCATCACAGCCGGATATTCAAGAGAGAGAGCTTAACTTTTAATGCATTGGAATGATTTGCAAAGGAGTTTAGGCTTTTGTAGGCTATTGTTTTGCTTTTAACTGTGCTCTCAAGAAGTAGCTCTTCCCCTATTTTGATATTAAGGGTACTCTGGGTACCCAAAAAATATTAAACAATTTTGTCACTGGAAAATCAACTCTCACCGTCTCCCACCAATGTATTATTACAAAGGCATATGCTTTAGCTGTCATTTATAGCCAGTGCAGTCAAGTCAGGTCAGACAAGGTGTATTATAAAAAGATGGTGCCAACCAAAGTTCTTAACAATGGCCAAGAATATGATTGAAACTTATTTTCATTTTGATACTTAATTATGTCCTCGACACCTGGTCTGGTTTGACTTCACTTTGGAAAAGGTTGCAGAAATCAATTCTAAGAACCTCCGCGTGTTATTAGATCAAGCTTGTTTCTCCCCACATAGTTGCTAGGCTACAAGTGGATGAAATCCAAGGTGATAATATGCAAATTTTGCCAAAAGTATTGGGAAAAGGTTGTTCAATAGCCTGACTAATCATCACAGGCTCTTCGATTACCTCCGGGTGTGCGTTTCCAGCTAAAAATAAATTGGTGGTAGTAAGCTCATTCGTTTTTAGAAATGCGAGGGCTACAATGAAATCACTCAAATAATTGGAACCTCCATATTTATCATTATTCCAGTAGTACACTGTGATCTATTCCCTGTTCATAAGACAGGCTCTTTTACAAGCAGCCTCTGGTAAATGTTGCATTAATATCCACAGATTACCTTTTGGATGAGCTGCTGCATTAGTCTTGTGCATTCTAACCTGTCCTGTGTGGACATAGAGTAATGTGTTGTTTGACCGGTGGGTTGACCCTTTAGTGGCCATTAGAATGTAGACCACATGTCTGGCCTGTGTCTATCCCTCAGTGACACATGATGCAGTTTAAAGCAAATACAGAGCAAATGTGATGTGTGAATTCTTATCAGTTTGTGTCTCCGTGTGCTGCGGTTGTGATGACAAAACACATGCAGAATTTCTGACTCACAGTCTTCCTCATGCACACAAACACAGGCAAACACACATGCACAGACAGACACGCATGCACACACACACACACACATGTGCACGCAGGCAGACAAATACACACACGTTTGTTTTACTATCCTTGTGGGGACCAAACAATTGATTCCATTCAAAATCCTGGAAACATTAGCATCTTACTGTCATTTCGATAACTGTCGCGTTTCATTACCATCTGCTCTTCGAGGATCTACCTCATAAAAAAAAAGTCCTCATGTTACCGAACAAGCTCTTTTTTTATAACCTAATTGCTTTTGGTTCAATAGCTTAAAACATAATTAAATGCAGGACGGGCTTGTAATGGAGGTTAAGGTGGCTTTTTGGCCAAGGTAATGAGGCAGTATGCACACAGTCCAGGCAGGTTTGATGGGATAATAGGAGGCTTGAATATAATTTTTCCAGTCCTTCCTTTTATGAAGGCACTGGGAAAGGTGAGGGAGAAGGAGAGATAGTGTTGTCTGAAAAAAAGAAGAAAAGATCATTGAATTCAAAACAGGACTAAATGGTTGCGTGGTGTTTAGACCCATTGTGGATGTCATCAGAAATGTACTGTGGTAGCACAAAATGTAATGTGTTTGTATGTGCAGATGAGCACGTCCATCGTGAGCGTTTTCATTAGTATGTCAGTTGGTTGAGGGTGGATGGGTGGTTCTCTGTTTGTTGTAGGTCTATGTTTTCTTTCTTCATATCACATCAAAGAGACAGTGTTCATTTAGTTACTTGGCCGAGTACTGATTACCTGCCTAGGGTTCTTCCAACTTAAAAACACAGGTCTGTAAATATTGTCCCAAGAAGCTTGAAATGCTCACTCATCCTCTGCAAGGACTATATATGTACGCTTATCATGCGGAACAATTCATTTGAGCTATTTTATGTCAATTGTAAAAACAAAACTAAGAAAAGCCTTTACATTTTTTGCATCGATTAAGCCAGGAACAAGTATAAAAAGCCTTAAACTAATGTGTTGGAATGTTTGGTTAGAAACACAGCACAATGCCTGTCATTTTCTCTTGAGTATCTCCGGCCTTACTAACCAAAACACACCTGGCCCTGCAAGGAACACAACACACTGAACAGAACATTATTTGGCCATTGACCTCTGAACCCTGAACTACCAGCGAGGGGATACAATGACATCATAATGGCCGATACCCCAGAGGAGAGTGAAAAGAGTGGGATGGTAAGGAGAGAGAGGGAGGGAGGGGGAATAGCACAAGCACAGTGACTTTGAAGGAGATTAGTCGTCTTCACCTTTGAAGACAGCGGAGATAGTCTTTCAGGAGGAGGGAAATGCCCGAGCTCAGCAGTTTGTTTTGTGTGGCTTTAAGAGCTTCCTCTGTCAGGTTCAGGTTGCCTGTCTGTCCCCAGCCGCCGCCCATTGTCTCCACGCCACAAAAGGAAGACCCAGCATGATCGAAGGGACTGGGACTGCACGTCTTCACAGCCACGCAGTCTTCTCCACTTCCCCACCGGGAATTAGACCTGGTTTCAAATACTATTAATAGAATAAAATATGTGGCCCTTACACAGATCTTTCAACTACTTTCAGTGTTTGGTTTATGTCTGAAGTGCCAGATGGGCAGGATTTGCACTTTTGGGATCCATTCTGCCAGGCAAGCTCAATCAAACCCAGCTAAAGTATTTTAAATGATTTCAAATAGCATTTGAACCCAAGTCTGCCAGGGATTCGCTGGGACTTAAAGCCTTTCCACGACTCCATATTTGTGGGTGTGACCCTTTTGCAAAATTTACGCGATCACACTCTCAGCGTTGGCACACAGGGAACATCAAGGAAGGAAGTTGTTGCTCATCTTCAAAGAGTGGTTTGATTTGTTCTGTCCCTGTCATACCCCCCGCTGTTCTGTTTATTGAATTGTGGGGAAATGCAACTCATGGCGGGGCGTGTTGGATAAACCGCCCTCTAGCTCACATCATTCACATCCCCCAATATCATAAAGTGCTCTAGAGTGACATGGTACTGGAAAGCTGGAAGCCATTGAGACAGAATGCAGATGATGTGCTCTTTTGTCGCTTTTAGAGATGTCGCTTTTAGAGTTTATTCGCCAACTCCAGGCACAGATGAAAGGCTTATGACTTGATGATATTTCATTACTCAAACATGATGCACCATTTTGTTGTTGTGTTGTGTTTTTCCGAACCTCAATACTTTTTCAATAATGCGCTCAAGATGTCTTCACTTCGAAAGGGGAAGGAAAGAAAGACAGTGGTAATAGTTAGTGGGTGTGCCTTAACCTCCGCTGCAAAGATTTGATAAAACATGTGAACGTAGGTCACATACCAGATCTGGCTCTGAGACTACATCCCCTTTTCTATGGGGACAAGGGTCATTCTGAGTTCTCTGTGAAGATTAGGAGAGAGAGTCTCTCCCGACGTCTCTACTCCATCACAATAACATGATGATCCTCCCAACTGGGCAAAAAATATAATGTGATGACGTTGAATCAACATGGAAAACTGATTGGATTTGCAAAAAGTTATCAACATAAGGGATATATGTATATTTTTTTACCCAACTTTAAACCTAAATCCAATGTCATGGTGACATTTTTTGTTGATTTCACGTTGAATTCACATTAGTTGACAACTAAAATAAAAAATCTATGTTGAACTTACATCTGTTCCCAGTGGGTCGTACCTCATCGCTCACTGCGGTGGTTTACTTAACTATCACATCCCCCTTCTGAAGTGAGACTGAAGCACTTTAATAGGTGATATATAGGCCTAGTATGATGCCGAAAGAAAATGCTGTTACATACAGTCATTGAGTTATGTCAGTGATCAGTTACTTTAATGATTTTTGCATGACTGCCCAAAAAACTTGCCTGGTGTGATAGATTTGGTTTGGCCTCTGAGGTTAGAGAGAAGATGAAGCGTCGTGAAGCATAGCCAGGCAGGGAGCTGTAGCAGAGAAAAAGCCTGGACGGCACACATGCTGTCTAGCTCTAAAGTGGAATAACTGGTCCAGACCCAGGCCAAACAACCCCAAGGGCCTTCGCTTCGCAGCCAAATTAAATTAAAAGGACTTCACTCCACTGCAAATGAAAAAAGGAAGCGCTTGAGCGAGTTAGGCCCAGATAGGGGCGATGTCCTGCTGTCCAGAAACTGAGACTGATCCCCTCCCACACTGGCATACACACACACATGCACACATACACACAAACACACATCCCCTTTCCCCACACACACAGCCTCTCTCCCCCACAAACACACTGCCACTCTCTCTCATTCTCTCCCTCTCTCCCTCCCTCTGGTTCTGAACCTGACATTCCTGCTGGCCTGTCTCTTTGAAGTGGGCTGTTGGAGCGGGGTCCCGTTACAGGGGCCGAGGCTGGCGAAAGTGGATCCGTCTGGGCTGTGGAAAGCGGCCCTGGCCCTGGGGTTAATCAGGAGCCCCAGCACAGTGCCCACTCTGTCCCCACTGCACAGCTGTAACAAGACTCGCCAGATTTGGAGGTTAAGAAAGACAGCACAGCCACCGCTTTGAAGTTGACTGGCAGCACTGGATTGGGAGTTAAAGAAGAGAGAGTCTTTTCTTCTGCTGGCCTCCGTTCAAAGGAGAGTGTGTTGCTTGGGAGAGAGAAGCTGACTAATCTTTTTTTAACCCTCTCCTGCACTCTGTGTTATGATGTATTAGGACGTTTAGATCTTCCCCTTCCTTGTTTATCTCAATGCACCATATTCCGTTTTCTAAATAGAATCAAATTATCATATCTATGCATCAGTGATGTGAGTGACAGAATGACTTACACTTGCAAGATGATGGCCTTCAAGTATTTTGTCCCCAGAAATAGTATAATGTGGTTTGCAATGAACTCAAAGATCCTAAAAGGAGAAAATGTTTTTTTTTTTTTTTTTTGCTGCACTTTTAAAGCTGAAAAAAGATAAGAAGACTACTTAAAGTGTCTGTTATGAGCCCTATATGCACCATATTGGTTTAAATGGCCATTTGGAATATACATTAAACCTTTATTATGATATAATGAAACCATTATGCATGTTCACATTTAAATTGCTTTTATTTTAACTTGATGCTTCAGTGGTGTTATGGTAAGGGAGGCATCTAACACATAATCAGATGACGATAGACCTCGAGATAAAGCATAGCAGCAGACAGCAAATAGACCATCCCACCTGAAACATATTAGCTATAAATTAACAATTTCATGCCTTAGAAATGCTAATTAGAAAGTCAGGTGTAGATCAATTCGCAAATCTAATGCAATGTTTCAATGCTCCATCTAACTCCAATGGTTTCTGATTACGTAAACTGGGTCATAGGAAGGCACGCTTATTCATGTCATGATAACGATATCTCGGGAACAATTCCAATTCACATTTATAACATTCCTCCTCCTGAGCTAGACGTTGCATATACTCTGTGGCTTCTAAGAAATAGATATCTGATACTGGCAGCCGTTTCAATTTATTTCCAAGAACCAAGGTCTGAAACAAAGCCAAGTTGATGTCAGAGTAAAATAATCCATAACAAAAGCTACTACAAACCCCATATGTGTGCTAACTCACTTTTAAAGCAGTTTTGTGTCCTGTTAACATTGTCTGTGTATACTGAGTAAATATATGAGCTAACTGACAAACTCCCTCTGTAGAATCCATTTATCTCCCTTGTAGCATCTGGGCATGGAAACAAGGGTGGACTCTATCCAATATGGCAGCATGACAAAGTCAGCAGTGCAATACAGTGCACACCACACAATGACAAGTCATCTCTCTCCATATTATCATAGGTGCAATGATGACCCTAATGCCACGGCAAACATAGACAATGGCGCGCCAATGGCATAGCAGGATCAGGCTGTATATTGAATGTTAAAATGGATACATGGTGGTTTCAAACAAGAACGTTGCTACAACATCGCTAAGTTGATTCAAAGTCTTCTGTTTTGTTGTAGGGTAAAACATGAAGAATGACCTTAATGAGATCCATGTCAAAGAGGAAGGAGGTCCTTGAAAGTTGGGCCAGCTGCAGCAGACCAATTTGATAAATGACCCTCAGGTGTTGAGGGTTACATGACCGCCATTTTGTTTTAAGTGCATTACCAGACATGACCCGAGATACACATTAAGTGGTCCAGCATGCTCCCACTCTTTGTTTGTTTTAGTATAATACATGTGATGCCCATTAAATGAATTCAGTTGCACAGTGTGTTTTGGCTAGGCGTTAAGTATTCAGCAGCCTGTCGTTCCTCGGGGACCGGCTTCATTTGTATCTTTTGTTTATCAAGATGTTTGAATATTAACAAGGGCCATTTCTCCGGTCATAACGAAACAGCAATGCATATCTACACATCTGCACATTTCCATATTACTCTGTAATTCTGCCTACATTCTGCTCTCCTCTCTTAATTTCCTGCTACACGCGTGCCATGAGATCACTCATTTGCATATGCATTAAAGGTCCTCTGCCTGGAATGTCTTCCCTGTCTCTATTCCGATGTTTGTTTACTGAACATTTGCATCGAGTGTAAACAACATAAGTGTGATGGTCTGTTGTTCTGGTTTGGGTTGATAGTACATGTGTCAGATAATGGGGACTGAAGACTGAGATGATTACCACTCCCAGTGAGCTAGCACGATGCTATTGTCACCGCTGGTAACTTAACAGCTTGATGCTTGCACTCTGAGAGACAGAATGCCCTATCTTTGATGAGAACCCAATCCCTGACAGGTGCTTAAACAGTGCAGTTAAGATACACTGAACGAATCCCTGCGGCACCAAACTTTAATATTCATCTTAACTGATAAAGGGAATTACTTCTTGATTGCTTGGAGGAACACTGATGCATCTGGTAGATATTCTGCAGCTTTTGGAAAAGGGAATGAGTTTGGGATTTTTATATCTGGTTAAACCTTTGCTGGGAGCAATGAATAATCGTCTACAGTGGTTATTTTCATGCTTGGCAACATTTGTTCTCCTACAAGCCCAAATGTGTTTTACAATACACAGACCTGCGAGGATTGGATATTCAACAGCTAATTCTGCATAAACATACTCTCTAGCATGTCTACACAAATGTGGAGTTCATATGCGAACACAGACACTGTGTCCGATAGTGTAGAGCAGTGGTCAACAACCAGTCAATCAACTAGTCAATCTCCAAGGCATTTCTAGTCGATCGCCAAACATTTCTGTAAAAAACCCAATGATAAAGCCTTGCGTTCCTAATTGTTTTTATTTGTCTCGTGCTGTTGGCGGTAGGTGCACCCAATTCAGCTGCCCTTCACGCCGGGTAAGAGTAGTGTTCCGATTTTGAACCATTTCATGTGTCTCAACGTACAAACTCTGGCCAGTAGATAAAATCAAGTGCACTATAGGCCTACCGCTGGCCTATCGGATGGCTCAGATTACTGTGTCTGCAGTAACGTAGCAGGCGCAAAATAAAGTTGCAGCAAAGTTGATACTGTGAGATTTCAAAACTTTTCAAACCATGACTAGTGAGAGACAGTCAACGAATACAGCAAATAGCTGCTGTTTTTATGACTGAGTTCATGTTTAAGTTCTTACTCAGCACTGTCAACACTTTTTATTCAGCACTTTTATGAGCCATAAAATGTGTGTTCTTCCTACTTCCACTCACGCTACAACCAGCACTGCAGCTGTAATGAATTAGTAGGAAAGTTTATCAATAGGCTTGTGTTGTTATTATTAGCGGCTTGTTTTTTTATTATATCTAGGAATATTTCACTTTCTCTGTTCATAGGAATAAGAACATTAATTTGTGCCTGAGGCAGAAATTATGCGATGCGACTCGAGTTCCGCCATCAGCTGGAAGACAGTGTCCCTTTTTGGTCAATGTCAGCGGAGGAAAGGGAGAGCGGAGGGACGCTGAGAGGCGGACCCTCAGTCTGCTGCTCTCTCCATCCGCTGAGACTGACCATCAGATGCAGGCCAGTAAAATGATTTACATATATGCTCACTCAGCTGTGCCTCACAAGTAATACAACAATTGTTCTATTACCGGTGTGATCATATAGCCTACAGTACATGACATTTTGAAATATAACATTTAGAAATGGTCCGAACAACAATTATTTGGCAGGGCAATTCAAGCAAAGCCAATATGCAGTGATAATGTATTAGGCCTATAGCCTACTGCACAAACCTCATTGCTACAGTACTGTTTTGAACAGGTTAATGTTGCATAGGCTTATGTTTTTTAAATCTGAGAGGTAGATCTCGGCTTGCATTTTGACTCAGAAAGTGCTCTTGACTCAGAAAAGGTTGGTGACCAATGGTGTACAGTTATAGTTCTACAGTGCTAAAACTTGGAGCTATTTACCTTCAATAACTTTGGATTACAGTGTGCCAATACCCTGTGTTGAAAGTGAGTCCCTCAGAAGAACTGACATTAACATTGAATCCCCATACTCAGCGTGTGTAGAAAACACTGGGCGTTTCTGATTTACATCCTCACGTCAACATTGAACAGTGACATCCCACTGTGAACAAAGTGGTTGAATCAATGTTCTTTCAATGTAATTTGTCAACGTATTGTGACATGGAATCTACCTGGAATATACATTGGATTTGCAAAAAGTAATCAACTCTTGTTTTGAGGGCGAAATTTCCACCACAGGATTATGTCATCATTTGTCCAATTTTCAACATAGACAAACCTTACATAAAATATGTTGAATTTGTACCTTTGAAACAATGTCAGATCTTCCATGTTATATCCACTATCAGAAAAAACAACAATAGGATGGGCAGCACCTCCTACGTGAGAGTTGATCGATTTACAACTGTCCACTTGGTCTCCCATTAAGGGTTTTAAGCAAGCCCTGCTTAGCTTTGATATCTGTAACTAACTACCAGTGTTGGGGAACATTACCTTTAAAAGTAACTCATTGCGTTACAACGTTACTTCCATTAAAAGTAACTTGTTACGTTACAACATTCCTTACTGTGGAAAGTAACTCATTACATTACTTTTGCATTACCAAAAACTAAAAACCTGAAGATGCCTTGCGCATGTTGGTCGTTATGCCCAGTAGAGGGTGGACACTACCTTTGACTCTGACTTGACTGATAGGCCTGGCTTCTACCGTAAAAAAAATATTGCATAGCCTACTGTCCGTAATCTATAACGCTGGGTTATACCACCTCAAGTAATAATGACAGACACAATATCTCCTTTACAATTCTTTAATAAGGAAATAATTTTGTTGAATTATTTACACATAATTAAATACATATAAAACTAACTGGGCACAGTAAAAGGAGAGCTCAAAAACAAGGACAACTGGCTACCAATCTGTTTTACACACAGATATGAACTGGGCAGAGAGATATGAAAATACTAGCATAGCTCGTTAACATGAGCATAGCTCGGAATGAATTAATGTATGCGGATAAAAATGAAATAATTATATATAGTACAACAGAGGTGAAAGGGTTAGAAATGCTTATGGCTGCTAACCTGTTTTTGTTCTGTAAGTGACACTTTGTGCTCTTTTCAAGGGATTGGTCCCAATCTCTTAAGGGCCTTAGGATCCATGTGTACGGAGGTGGTCTGCCAGTCACAGGGATGACAACACTGCTTTGGATGGGGGGAGGTTTTTGTGGGAGGGAAATTGGAGGACAACTGGAGGTCTACTTAGAGCCAGTTGGAGCTACAGTATGTTTAGCAGGGCATCTATCATGGTACAGCTACGTGGATAACGACAGGTATTGATTCTGGTGGTACTCATATGCAGTGGCGACCTGTCATTCAGAGCCCCACCTGTTTTGAGCCCCACCTGTTTAGCTAAAAGACAAAAAAAAAGTTAATAAAGCCGCATACAATAATGGTCTTTTTTTGCTTTCTTGAGTAAGGCAGCTCTAAAATGCAGGTGTTTCAGCCTATCTCAGTGCTTTCTGAGGTGGTGGGGCAGCCAGCGGAAATTACGGAGCATAGGGGTTGGTAATGTTCTCTAGATTGTCTCAGTGTTCTGTCACTCATGGGGACACTACGTCACCGCAAAACGGTGAGAGCTCGAAAATTCAAGCCGCTTGGGTGCTGCCATAGAGTTACATTAGAAGTACCCATCTAAGAAGGCTCAAGGCTCATTGGCCACAGGTATTATATCTACCATAGCTTTGATTGGACTGATCATGTCAACATCATACTTTCAAAACGTAGCTAGCAAGCTAGGACTCATCATCATGAATCAAGTCAACAATCTACTGGCAAATCCTTTTCAATCCTTGTCAAATGAAGAGAAATTATGAAGAGAAATTATAGATAAAACGTATGGGTGCTCATCGACCATTGGACATAAACATTACACAACAAGTTGGAAATTCAACAATGAGTGGTTTGGAAGGAATCAGTGGCTAACTGCAAGCATTGCAAAGCAATCACTAGTCTGCTATTCAGTGGAGTGGACGTGTGGTCCAAGTCTGGGTTTAAGGGTGTATTTTCCAAGCTTAAAAGGATAAACATTCAACATTGGCCATGCTGTCAATCCAGCATGACTTCTGCCGCTTTCAAAACAACTGGAAACTCAGAACTGCGAACTCTCAGACTTCAGTGAGTTCAAGACAACTGGGAACTCAGACTTGTCCTGAAGCCACTCCTGAGTTGTCTTGGCTGTGTGCTTAGGGTCGTTGTCCAGTCTGAGGTCCTGAGCGCTCTGGAACAGGTTTTCATCAAGGATCTCTCTGTACTTTGCTCCGTTCATCTTTCCCTCGATCCTGACTAGTCTCCCAGTCCCTGCCGCTGAAAAACATCCCCACAGCATGATGCTGCCACCGCCATGCTTCACCGTAGGGATGGTGCCAGGTTTCCTCTAGACGTGACGCTTGGCATTCAGGCCAAAGAGTTCAATCTTGGTTTCATCAGACCAGAGAATCTTGTCTGTCTGCCACCCATTAAAAACCCTAAATGGTTTAAAATTATAAATGGAAAAATGTATCAGTTTCACTTAAAGTCAAAAGGTTTGACAGCAATACCGCATAAAATTCAAGTCAGTTGGTAACAGGTCTTTGATGTTCCAATACCTAGGGTATATGAACTGATACTGTGCTTTGCAAAATTATTCATACACCTTGGATTTCTTCACATTTTATTGTGTTACAAAGTGGGATTAAAATGAAATGCAATTTGTTGTCAACAATCTACACAAAATACTCTGTAATGTCAAAGTGGAAGAATTTTTAAAGATATTTTTTAAAAGATTTGTAGAAATTAAATAACTAAAATATAGTTGTTGCATAAGTATTCAGCTCCCTGAGTCAATGTTAGAAACACCTTTGGCGGAGATTACAGCTGTGAGTCTTCTTGGGTAAGTCTCTAAGAGCTTTACACACCTGGATTGTGCAATATTAGCCCATTATTCTTTTCAGAATTCTTCAAGCTCTGTCAAGATGTTGGGGATCATGGAGAGACAGCAGGTTTAAGTCAAAACTGTAACTTGGCCACTCAGGAACATTCACTGTCTTCTTGGTAAGCAACTCCAGTGTAGATTTGGCCTTGTGTTGTAGGTTATTGTCCTGCTGAAAGTGAATTCCTCTCCCAGTGTCTGATGTAAAGCAGACCGAAGCAGGTTTTCCTCTAGGTTTAATACATAATCCACAGCATAGTTAACCGGACCATGCTTAAAGATATATTAAATGTCTGATTTGTTATTGTTACCCATCTACCAATCACTGCCCTTCTTTATGAGGCTTTCGAAAAGCTTCCTGGTTGTTGTAGTTGAATCTGTGCTTGAACTTCAATACTTGACTGAGGAACTGTATAAATGTTGTACAGTGGGGAAAAAAAGTATTTAGTCAGCCACCAATTGTGCAAGTTCTCCCACTTCAAAAGATGAGATAGGCCTGTAATTTTCATCATAGGTACAACTATGACAGACAAAATGAGAAAAAAAAAATCCAGAAAATCACATTGTAGGATTTTTAATTAATTTATTTGCAAATTATGGTGGAAAATAAGTATTTGGTCACCTACAAACAAGCAAGATTTCTGTCTCTCACAGACCTGTAACTTCTTCTTTAAGAGGCTCCTCTGTCCTCCACTCGTTACCTGTATTAATGGCACCTGTTTGAACTTGTTATCAGTATAAAAGACACCTGTCCACAACCTCAAACAGTCACACTCCAAACTCCACTATGGCCAAGACCAAAGAGCTGTCAAAGGACACCAGAAACAAAATTGTAGACCTGCACCAGGCTGGGAAGACTGAATCTGCAATAGGTAAGCAGCTTGGTTTGAAGAAATCAACTGTGGGAGCAATTATTAGGAAATGGAAGACATACAAGACCACTGATAATCTCATTCGATCTGGGGCTCCACGCAAGATCTCACCCCGTGGGGTCAAAATGATCACAATAACCACACGGGGGGACCTAGTGAATGACCTGCAGAGAGCTGGGACCAAAGTAACAAAGCCTACCATCAGTAACACACTACGCCGCCAGGGACTCAAATCCTGCAGTGCCAGACATGTCCCCCTGCTTAAGCCAGTACATGTCCAGGCCCGTCTGATGTTTGCTAGAGTGCATTTGGATGATCCAGAAGAGGATTGGGAGAATGTCATATGGTCAGATGAAACCAAAATAGAACTTTTTGATAAAAACTCAACTCGTCGTGTTTGGAGGACAAAGAATGCTGAGTTGCATCCAAAGAACACCATACCTACTGTGAAGCATGGGGGTGGAAACATCATGCTTTGGGGCTGTTTTTCTGCAAAGGGACCAGGACGACTGATCCGTGTAAAGGAAAGAATGAATGGGGCCATGTATTGTGAGATTTTGAGTGAAAACCTCCTTCCATCAGCAAGGGCATTGAAGATGAAACGTGGCTGGGTCTTTCAGCATGACAATGATCCCAAACACACCGCCCGGGCAATGAAGGAGTGGCTTCGTAAGAAGCATTTCAAGGTCCTGGAATGGCCTAGCCAGTCTCCAGATCTCAACCCCATAGAAAATCTTTGGAGGGAGTTGAAAGTCTGTGTTGCCCAGCGACAGCCCCAAAACATCACTGCTCTAGAGGAGATCTGCATGGAGGAATGGGCCAAAATACCAGCAACAGTGTGTGAAAACCTTGTGAAGACTTACAGAAAACGTTTGACCTGTGTCATTGCCAACAAAGGGTATATAACAAAGTATTGAGAAACTTTTGTTATTGACCAAATACTTATTTTCCACCATTATTTGCAAATAAATTCATTAAAAATCCTACAATGTGATTTTCTGGAGATAAAAATTCTCATTTTGTCTGTCATAGTTGATGTGTACCTATGATGAAAATTACAGGCCTCTCTCATCTTTTTAAGTGGGAGAACTTGCACAATTGGTAGCTGACTAAATACTTTTTTTCCCCACTGTATGGATGGGGGACAGAGGAACGGCTAGTCATTCAAAAATCTTGTTAACCCCTATTATTTTACACAGAGTTAGTCCATATAATTTACTATGTGATTTGTTAAACCACATTTTACTCCTGAACTAATTTAGTCTTGACTGAAACAAATGTCTGAATGCTTATACAAACACTTTATTTTAGTTATCAAATATGTATTTAATTTAATTTTTTTAAGACATTACAGAGTATTTTGAGTAGATTGTTGACATAATTAAATCAATTTTAATCCCACTTTGTAACACAATAAAATGTGAAGAAATACAAGGGGTATGAATACTTTTGCAAGGCACTGTATATAAAACAACAATTGACACATCAAGTCGTTTGTTTCAATTTAAGCTATTATATAAAATATTTGCTACAGAAGTAATGGTCAATATATGGGGCACTGAACAGTCAGCCCTGTGCAGACTCTGCCACAAGGAAACAGAATCATTAGACCATATTTTCTGGTCCTGTCCATCGGTGGCTCGATTTTGGAGTCAGATCCAGGAATGGTTTTCATCTCATAATGTCAGGGTTCAGATGGATCTACAGACTGTATTGTTAGGGGATTTGAAAAACCACGATCAGTCAATGAGAAATATCATTAAAGTATGTATTTTTAGGGCAATATTAGTAGAAATGTTACAAACAGGGTGGTTCAAGACCCTCGTAAGACATCACAGTAAAATAGAGGAATGTATTGCAAAAGGAAAAAGCTAAATGGTATTATACTGGGAAAAATGTGTTAATCTGTGGACATTGGAGGGTTGGAGTTAGAATCAGAATGAATGGTGGATTGGCCGCTGTGGGTGAAAATCCCCCAAAATATATATTCAAATAAATAAATAATGGGGATTAGAAATAAACCAAACAAATAAATTGATAGAACCCGGGTCTATGAAAAAATGTAAATAAATACAAAATAATTGATATGTTGAATTCACATCTCCATCTCAACCAAAAATCTAAATTATAGAATAGGACTGAATCAAATCAAATCAAACTTTAAATGCACTTGAAATAAAGTTTGGTTTGATTTAGTCCTATGCTCAATTTAGATTTTTGGTTGAGATGAGATGTGAATCTAATAAATTAAATTATAAATTCGTAGACAAACTAGAATTAAAGCCAGTCTCAGTGGCACAAAATATACATCTCTTTCAAATGTTGATATTTGGTTGCGTTGTCAATCAAACACAATTCAATATTACTTTTGTAATAGAGCAAATAGCCTAAAGTTAAGGCTATCTTACAAACTAATGTAACAGTATTTATTCAACCTTAAAATGAGTAACACATCCATTGCGACATTTTGAGGTTACATGTCTTCTTAAGTAATCATAGAAAATGTGCATGGTCAAGATAGCATGCGAAAGTCACAGGTCTGTCGACATCTTCACAATATTGCTACACTCTTAGGAAAAAGGGTTCCAAAAGTGTTCTTCGGCTGTGTCCATAAGAGTACCCTTTTGAGTTCCAGGTAAAACCCTTTTGAGTTCCATGTAGATCCCTCTGTGGAAAGGGTTCTACATGGAACCCAAAAGGGTTCTGCCTGGAACCAAAAGGATTCTACCTGGAACCAAAAAGGGTTCTTCAAAGGGTTCTCCTATGGGGACAGCCAAATAAACCTTTTAGGTTCTACATAGCACCTTTTTTTCTAAGAGTGTATAATCATCTGTGCAGAATCTCGAACAGCACTGATCACTAGCACTATGTACTTTTAATGTAATCTCAACTGCAATACAGGTCATTAAATTGTGCTATTAGAGGAAGCACAGTGATAACACATTAAAGGTGCAATATGCAGAATTCGCTCTGCCATTTTCTGGTTGATAAAATGTGAATTATTTGGCTAATTTCAGTTTATGTGAAAAAACAAGCTATGTATGTGTAGAGAATTATTGTACCATCTAAACCACTGTGAAATATTTTTTCCATAAGCAACAATATAGTATTTTCAACTGTTTGAAGCTGGTGCACAAAACAGAAAGTAAAAGACGCAAAAACTAAACTTAAGAACGGGAAACATAGAAATAGTGCACATACAACAGATCTACCGCTTCTTAGACTTGCTTTCAAGAGAATGACAGATCTATAACTCACATTTCTATGTGAATTTGGTCGTGTTGTCCAAAAAGTTATATATTGCAGCTTTAAGTTGTTGTATAAATACAAAATATATGACATTGTATTCCCATTTGAACTTTGTTGTGCTTTGAAATGGTTGAAAGTGCAGTGATAACAAATTAACCAAAACTCAGACATTGTTTTCCCATTGGAATTTGTTTGTGCTTTTAGATGGTTGAAGACATTGGGAATTCAACAAACGTCTGCCTGTCTTTTTTTGAGTGGGTGAATAAAGGTTGACATTTTATTGATCAACATCTCAACCAAACATTACCCACATTTCCACGTTGAAATTATGTGGTGTGCCCAGTGGGATGGGTCAGTATGATCAACCTAGCTGCCTGACCGACCTGGGCCTATAGTCCCTGGGTGATTATGTTCGTAACACGGGGCGTCTCCTGGTAAAGAATAGCGCTGATTTCTGTGGACACGGCACTGTCTGCTCCTCCGGATCTGGGGGCCCATTCCATTTCATGGTGCATCGCCCCTGCATGTGATTAAGCCGCACTTTCAGGTGCAGAGGATGAAAATGTACGTGAAACTGATGTCCCTGTCAGGGGTATGCGGCTCTCCCCTTCTCCATTGTGGAGGCTGTCACCCTGCTGATGGTGAATAACTCTTTCCAATGTGAGGAGAGTAACACCTCGCCCCCTCCACCCCGCACCTCGCAGCTCCAGATAGGCAATGAAAGAGCTGGCTGGATGTTACTAAGATGCCACGCTCCTGGCTTCATTTACATTGGTTGAATGGGAATCAGATGGTTTAGCACCTCTGCAGTGGTGGTTAATAGCAGCAGCGGTAGCGTCATCCCACTCCCACACACTGCTGAACACAGATGTCATATGCTCGCGGGATTGGGAAATAGAGATAATACCATGTAGGAAGGTGTTGTTTCCTGTCACACAAATGAAGGAAATGCACGTAGCATACTGGGCTTGGACTCTGCCATTCTTTGCCAGAGTCATATGGATACATTCAGATATGAGTGCACATGGAGGTGTGTGCCTGTAGGGCGGGGGGGGAATGTGTCTAGTCGAGTGTACGTGTGTCTGATTGTCCGCACGCATGGACATGGGCTCTGTATGCCCGAGGGTAACGTGGCTCCTTAGGTATGTGAACATCTTTTTGGTATAGATAATTGTTTTTGAGTGGATCCCTAAGTACTGTATTTAAAGGGACGCTGTTGTTATGAATATTTGACTTACGTCTCTGCTTTCTACCCAGACTTGATGTTGTCTGATATGTATAAACTGTAATATCTGTCCTGCTAAAATAAAATATATATATATTTAAATAAATAACACTGCACATAGAAATGTCAAATCATTCTGTTTTTGTCTTTGTTGCTCCTGTAAGTCCAAAAAAGAGCAAGTGTTCAAAAAAGGTGACATCATCTTTTTGGAGCTGTGTTTTTCAGGGTGTGTCGGCACTGAATGAGGATGAATGACAGTCAAGATGAATATGCATGGCAGAGAGAGGCAACTGATTTGCTTTGGATTTGCTTTGTAATTTATTAGTCATTAGAACGTTCCACAGGCAGCTGTGACTGCAGAATGAAATATTTTCCGTAGTTTGGGGTAATTTCACACAATTTACTTGTAAGGCTTGGCTAGCAAATCTCATAGGCCCACAAAAAAAATATGCAGACGTGTCGATGATGTCTCTGCAATTATTCAAAACCTCTGTGTGGAAAGTAACTTGGCACTGTGAGGCACAGACAGGTGTGCTAGAATACTGTGACGTTATCATCATTAGTAGTTAATGTTGGTGCTACTGTGTACCAACACACATCAGAAGACACTCCTCCCGAGTGGCGCAGTGGTCTAAGGCACTGCATCGCAGAGCTAGCTGTGCCACTAGAGACCCTGGTTCGAATCCATGCTCTGTTGTAGCCGGCCGCGACCAGGAAACCCATGGGGCGGTGTACAAGTCGTCCAGGGTAGGGGAGGGAGTGGCCGGCAGGGATGTAGAGCATGGCGTGGGTTCATGGGTTCGATTCCCACGGGGGGCCAGTATAAAAAAATTAATGTATGCACTCACTAACTGTAAGTCCTCTGGATAAGAGCGTCTGCTAAATGACTAAAATGTAAAAAAATTATGAAGCAGTGTTATGTCAAAACATCTACAGTACCAGTCAAAAGTTTGGACACACCTACTCATTCAAGGGTTTTTCTTTATTTTTTACTATTTTCTACATTGTAGAATAATAGTGAAGACATCAAAACTATGAAATAACACATTTGGAATCATGTAGTAACCAAAAAAGTGTTAAACAAATCAAAATATATTTTATATTTGAGATTCTTCAAATAGCCACCCTTTGCCTTTATGACAGCTTTGCACACTCTTGGCATTCTCTCAACCAGCTTCACCTGGACTGCTTTTCCAACAGTCTTGAAGGAGTTCCCACATATGCTGAGCACTTGTTGGCTGCTTTTCCTTCACTCTGCCGTTCGACTCATCCCAAAACATCTCAATTGGGTTGAGGTTGGGGGATTGTGGAGGCCAGGTCATCTGATGCAGCACTCCATCACTCTCCTTCTTGGTCAAATAGCCCTTACACAGCCTGGAGGTGTGTTGAGTCATTGTCCTGTTGAAAAACAAATGATAGTCCAACTAAGCCCAAACCAGATGGGATGGCGTATTTCTGCAGAATGCTGTGGTAGCCATGCTGGTTAAGTGTACCTTGAATTCTAAATAAATTACAGACAGTGTCACCAGCAAAGCACCCCCACACCATAACACCTCCTCCTCCATGCTTCACGGTGGGAACTACACATGCGGAGATCATCCATTCACCCACACTGCGTCTCACAAAGACACAGCGGTTTGAACCAAACATTTCCAATTTGGACTCCAGACCAAAGGACACATTTCCACCGGTCTAATGTCCATTGCTCATGTTTCTTGGCCCAAGCAGGTCTCTTCTTATTATTGGTGTCCTTTAGTGGTGGTTTCTTTGCAGCAATTCGACCATGAAGGCCTGATTCACACAGTCCCCTCTGAACAGTTGATGTTGAGATGTGTCTGTGACTTGAACTCTGTGAAGCATTTATTTGGGTTGCAATTTCTGAGGCTGTTAACTCTAATTAACTTATCCTCTGCAGCAAAGGTCCTCATTAGAGCCAGTTTCATCATAGCGCTTGATGGTTTTTGCGACTGCACTTTAAGAAACATTCAAAGTTCTTGGAATTTTCCAGATTGACTGACCTTCATGTCTTAAAGTATGGACTGTCATTTCTCTTTGCTTATTTGAGCTGTTCTTGCCATAATATGGACTTGGTCTTTTACCAAATAGGGCTATCTTCTGTATACCCCCCCCCCTACCTTGTCACAACACAACTGATTGGCTCAAACGCATTAAGAAGGAAAGAAAACAGGCACACCTGTTAATTGAAATGCATTCCAGGTGACTACCTCATGAAGCTGGTTGAGAGAATGCCAAGAGTGTGCAAAGCTGTCATCAAGGCAAAGGGTGGCTATTTGAAGAATCTCAAATATAAAACAGAGTTGATTTGTTTAACACTTTTTTGGTTACTACATGATTCCATATGTGTTATTTCATAGTTTTGAGGTCTTCACTATTATTCTACAATGTAGAAAATAGTAAAAATAAAGAAAAACCCTTGAATGAGTAGGTGTTCTAAACCTTTTGACCGGTAGTGTATGTCCTTTGGTCTGTCCAAATTTGTCCAAATTTGAGATTTTTGGTTCCAACCGCCATGTCTCTGTGAGATGCAGAGTAGGTTAACGGATTATCTCCGCATGTGTGGTTCAAACCGTGAAGCATGGAGGAGGATGTGTGATGGTGTAGGGGTTCTTTGCTGGTAACATTATTTAACACTTTTTTGGTTACTACATGACTCCATATGTGGTATTTCATAGTTTTGATGTCTTCACTTTTATTCTACAATGTAAAAAATAGTAAAAATTAAGAAAAACCTTTGAATGAGTATTGGTGTCCAAACATTTGACTGGTGGTGTACATCAATGTCTAAGCTCTGTAAAGTGACCCATGCTCCTTTGTAGAATCAAACACTATGTACAAATTATAATAACATAAGAGAGGGAGCGAGAGGGAGACAGAGAGAGAGCGTGAAAGGGGCCCTGCACGTCTGTGTGTGTAATGTATTTGTGTGTGCACTGCAGGGCTCTCCAACACTGTTCCTGGAGAGCTACCCTCCTGTAGGTTTTCAATCCAACCCTAGTTGTACCTAACCTGATTCAGCTTATTAACTAGCTAATCATTAGATTCAGGTGCGCTAGATTTGGGTTGGAGTGAAAACCTACAGGATGGTAGCTCTCCAGGAACAGGGATGGAGAGCCCTGGTGTACTGTTTGTCTTGGCAGGGCGTCTTGGAGCGTGGTGATTCACCTCTGGGAGTTCAGGTCTATAAAAGACCATAGATGCTGGCTCAGTACACTGGAATCCTTTAGGGCATCAGGGACATCTGATTCTCCCACTGCCTGAGCCACTGAACTAAATGCTCCATAAATTATTCATACGTATATCACTTTATTGCGTTGCAAGGCTTTCACTCAAAGTTTCCAGCACACCGTTTACAGTACATAACCCCCAGACATTGCTGTCAAACTTTAGACTCTCTCTCTCTCTCTCGCTCTCTCTCTCTCTCTCTCTCTCTCTCTCTCTCTCTCTCTCTCTCTCTCTGATGACAAGAAAATCTTGTCCGCTGAGTTGATGAATAGGGTCTTGGATTACATTACACTGTATCGAATGTGGACCTATGAGGAGATGTCTACCTAACTTGTTCCTGTCGGAGTCGTCCAATGTAAGGTCATCAAACAGATCAGGAAATCTAGTTAATCCGTGCACCGCATCGAACCGGGTCCCCCTGGTGCAAAACAATGAGTGCCAAGATTCTCCAGTCCTAGCAACAGATAAACAATCCAAGGAAGCAAAAGGAGCTGGAAAGATATACGGAACCTCGGCTGATTCTCTTGGAATAATTTTTAATCTAACATCGTATGACAAGCCGGTTTGATCTGGCCTGCTTTAAAACAAGACGCTCTGAGCAATACAGAAGAAAAATGCTAATCTGCTCTAATTGCTAAAAAGAACACCAGTTAATCAATAGAGCTGCTTAACGCAATGGCAAAAACCTTAACACCTCATGACCTGAACACTAAGCATGCGACTTTGCCTGTGGCTTTTCACAAAACTCAGCTAGCCTTTTAACGTTGCACTTAAGTCTGACATGTTTGGTGGTAAAACAATGTAAATGTGACTACACTTATTTTAGACATTGGCTTGCATTCATATCCTTGTCTGTGTTCTGTGTTCTCTTTCATTTGGATCTGAAGGAGAAGGGAAGTCCCACAGGGGGACATTTGTGAGTCATCTGAGTAGTCTGAAGAATGCTGTACATCTCTGGTAAGTTAATTAGATTTTTACCATACCAGAGATCCAGAGATCCCAGCTATGGATTAGCAGCTGGCAGCACACTCTTAAATATCAAAGGAGATACTGTACCAGATCCCACAGGTTAGCCCACTTTTAGTGAAAAATATGCATGGTAAAAATAAAAAAAATCCATGCACATTTATAAATGAAATGAACAAGATATACACTTTAGATAATCAGAACCTTCTTTCCATCTGCTACTTGTGGAGACTATAGAATGGAGACTATAAATTAAAAATCCTTATGGCCAAGTATATGTGCTGTTTGTGTTCAACAATGGTTACACAGCAATATAAAGGTACACCTTTTAAAAAATGTCAGGAGATGGGTTTTCAGAAAATATCCCCACCCAATCGATAAAGCTATCTTTGACAATGGTGCATATTATCGCCTTGACATTTAGTCACCCTTCTTTTCCTCACCAAGCGACAGGCTGAAGAGGAATACGACAATGAGATTTAACCCCCGTAGGTCTAAGCCGTTAGATAGTATATGGAAATGTTTTAATTATAAATGTATGATTTAGCCATTTGATTTTCAATTTTAGGACCCCTTATCAATATATTGATAAAAGTCACATTGTCCAAGAGAGATTTACATGGTTATCAAAACATCACGCCATGGTAAGCCTACACAAAACACAGCCCTTATTTTAAGTGCTTCTAAAATCCCCTATGGGAAAAAGGAATGGTGGGAAAACGATTGGAACCATTTCCCTGTTTGACAGCTAGTTTTATGAGAATTATGACACAGACACTATGGTGCTTTATAGCCCATTTCAATGTTGCTGACAATTTATGTTTGAGGCTTTACTGAGCCGGACAAACTTCTCTCTTCGACTAGTGGCCAAGCACTTCCCCAGTGTTTCCCCAGATCAAGTATGCAGACGTGTGCATTCTTATCAAAGTAAATGCCTTATTACATTATCATTATAGTTTCTGTATATGTGACTCGTTTCAGAAAACTAGGCGTATGTCGCTCATCACTACTTCACAGTACTTTACCAAAATGGGTGTTTGGCTGGAAAAAAAACGTATAGAACGTGTGAACTTTCATGTGCCTTAATAACAAACTTGTATGCCATCTGTAAATACGAATACAATTGTTAAATTATGAGCCTAGTTGGTGAAGCCATGGAAAAAGACAGCAACCTTCCAGCTAGCCATGATTGGCTGAGATAATGAGTGGGCTGGACATGCCGAGAGATGAGTTTGGATTGGTCTGCCATGTAGCCCGCTTCTGTCTATAATATGAGCTGGTCAGTATGTGCAGGTAATCCTTTCTAACGTGGCTTTTTTGAAAGATATCACGTAGTTGAACTGCATAAGTGTTGCTCGCAATTCTCTGGAGGACTGAGTTTTGAAATCAATGGAATTAGAGTATGATAGCTAAGGAGATGGAGAAAATTCTGCCGTTTGATTGCAAATATACAGACGGAGTCGAAAAGAGAACAAACAGAAAGCTGTTGCATAAAACACCTGTCTCCGTATTACATCTTCAAAATAAGGGCAACCATGGCATCCGTGACAGAATGGGTGAAGCGTCCATCCATGTATATGGGTAAGAGATGCTAGCTAGCAACATTTTCAGATATTACACATTTCTAATTTTGTCAGAAAGTTGTTTTCATTTCAAGTTAAAGTGTTCTGTTAGCTAGCTAGCTAATGTTAGCTGGCTGGCTAGCTAGCTAATGTTACATGAATGATCTGTGTAGTCATATTATTCGTATCTCAGAGCCATTTGCATTGATAGTTATAGCCTAATGTTAGCTAGCTAACATTGAACCTGGTTGGTTAGCTACAGTGCCTTGCAAAAGTATTTATCCCCCTTGGCGTTTTTCCTATTTTGTTGCATTACAACCTGTAATTTAAATAGATTTTTATTTGGATTTCATGTAATGGACATACACAAAACAGTCCAAATTGGTGAAGTGAAATAAAAAAAATAACATGTTTAAAAAAATTCTAAAAAATTAATAATGGAAAAGTGCTGGTGCATACATATTCACCCCCTTTGCTATGAAGCCCATAAATAAGATCTGGTGCAACCAATTACCTTCAGAAGTCACACAATTAGTTAAATAAAGTCCACCTGATCTCAGTATATATACACCTGTTCTGAAAGGCCCCAGAGTCCGCAACATCACTAATTAAGGGGAACCACCAAGCAAGCGGCATCATGAAGACCAAGGAGTTCTCCAAACAGGTCAGGGACAAAGTTGTTGAGAAGTACTGATCAGGGTTGGGTTATAAAAAATATCAGAAACTTTGAACATCCCACGGAGCACCATTAAAGCCATTATTAAAAAATGGAAAGAATATGGCACCACAACAAACCTGCCAAGAGAGGGCCTTCCACCAAAACTCATGGACCAGGCAAGGAGGGCATTAATCAGAGAGGCAACAAAGAGACCAAAGATAACCCTGAAGGAGCTGCAAAGCTCCACAGCGGAGATTGGAGTAACTGTCCATAGGACCACTTTAAGCCGTACACTCCACAGAGCTGGGCTTTATGGAAGAGTGGCCAGAAAAAAGCCATTGCAAAAAAAAAAAATGCAAACACATTTGGTGTTCGCCTAAAGGCATGTGGGAGACTCCCCAAACATATGGAAGAATGTACTCTGGTCAGATGATACTAAAATTGAGCTTTTTGGCCATCAAGGAAAACATTATGTCTGGCGCAAACCCAACACCTCTCATCACCCCGAGAACACCATCCCCACAGTGAAGCATGGTGGTGGCAGCATCATGGTGTGGGGATGTTTTTCATCGGCAGGGACTGGGAAACTGGTCAGAATTGAAGGAATGATGGATGGCGCTTTATACAGGGAAATTATTGAGGGAAACCTGTTTCAGTCTTCCAGATATTTGAGATTGAGACGGAGGTTCACCTTCCAGCAGGACAATGACCATAAGCATACTGCTAAAGCAACACTCAAATAGTTTAAGGAGAAACATTTAAATGTCTTGGAATGGCCTAGTCAAAGCCCAGACCTCAATCCAATTGAAAATATGTGGTATGACTTAAATTGCTGTACACCAGTGGAACCCATCCAACTTGAAGGAGCTGGTGCAGTTTTGTCTTGAAGAATGGGCAAAACCCCCAGTGGCTAGATGTGCCAAGCTTATAGAGACATACCCCAAGAGACTTGCAGCTGTAATTGCTGCAAAAGGTGGCTCTACAAAGTATTGACTTTGGGGGGGGTGAAAAGTTATGCAAGCCACTGTACCTGTAGATTCATGCAGGGTAGTAACATTATGAGTTGGGATTATGGTTCATTGTTTAGCTAGCTAGCTACATGTCTAAACAAAAGACTCCCCTATGCAAGTAACTATTTCAATTGAATGTTTATGATGTCACTGCGACAACTGTCGACAGACGTAGCTGGTAAATTTGCTCTGGCTATCTACTCTGATTTCAGAGCACTCTCGCCTCAGTATGCCAGAGTGCAGAATAACTGACGAATTTACGAACGCTCAACACCCGTTGAATATGGGCGGCGTAATTAAATTGTTGTCAGCAGCACAGTTGCAGTCACCAACGCGCTGGATAACATAAAAACAGCCTAACCAGCTCTGCTAGGGCGAGTAAAATGGTCAGAGTGAGCTGTTCTCTAATTTGTGTCTGGAAGTAGCTAGCAGGCTAGCCAACATTAGCCAGTTAGCTTGGGTGCTTGATGGCTGTTGTTAGGTCAGAATGCTCGGATCTACCCTACTCATCGGCCAGAGCGTCCAGTGTGCGCTCTGAACGCTCCGAGAGCGAAATTCTCTGAATTTACGAACGGCCAATCTGACAACGCTCTGAGTTTACGAACGCCCAGAGCACACTCTGGCACTCCAGATTACATTCATGAACACACTTGTAGTATAAACCAGCCTTTAGTCTTGACATCTTTGGTTGTTTAGTACATAGCCTCATATGTGGTGCAGTGGTCTAAGGCACTGCATCGCAGTGCTAGCTGTGCCACTAGAGATCCTGGTTTGAATCCAGGCTCTGTCGTAGCCGGCCGCGACCGGGAGACCCATGGGGCGTCGCACAAATGGCCCAGCGTCGTCCAGGGTAGGGGAGGGAATGGCTGCCAGGGATGTAGCTCAGTTGGTAGAGCATGGCGTTTGCAACGCCAGGGTTGTGTGTTCGATTCCCACGGGGGGCCAGTATAAAAAAATTATGTTTGCACTCACTAACTGTAAGTCGCTCTGGATAAGAGCGTCTGCTAAATGACGTAAATGTATGTGAATCCTTAAAGAGATGGGTGGTGCTCAAGCTTTTATGAGGGTGTGAACGATGCTGAATGGCTGTAGACCAAGAAGAGCTCTCCTGTAGGTACCAAAACATTCAAGGGCCATTTTCTCAAAAGTGAGGTTACAAGTTTATCAACTTTCAAAGCAGAATTACTTTCCCATTGTTCCTCAACTGTAGTGTATGATATACCATTTTCTATCTCTGAGTCTCTACTTTTATTCAATGTAAAAAACACCATTTCAAATGTTGCTACATAAGACCGAATCGAGCCTGTCGGTCACATATCTTGTTGTCGTTTCTACTGTAGCACACCGTATGCATGTATGGGGCATTATGTGTTTACTTTTTTATTCACATGTTTTCAAGTACTGGTGACAAATCATGCATTCCGATTCTTGCATAGATTGTAATGGACACGTATGATGTGTGTAAAATTCCTTTTGGAAGGTTGTACTGATTATGATGAGCTAATGCTAAGCTAAATGCCAGCTATATTTTTTTATATTTTTTTATATTTTATTTCACCTTCATTTAACCAGGTAAGCCAGTTGAGAACAAGTTCTCATTTACAACTGCAACCTGGCCAAGATAAAGCATAGCAGTGCGATAAAAACAACAACACAGAGTTACATATGGGGTAAAAAAAACATAAAGTCAAAAAATACAACAGAAAATATATATACAGTGTGTGCAAATGTAGCAAGTTATGGAGGTAAGGTAATAAATAGGCTATAGTGCAAAATAATTACAATTAGTATTAACACTGGAATGCTAGATGTGCAAGAGATTATGTGCAAATAGAGATACTGGGGTGCAAAAGAGCAAAATAAATAACAATATAGGGATGAGGTAGTTGGGTGGGCTAATTTCAGATGGGCAGTGTACAGGTGCAGTGATCGGTAAGGTGCTCTGACAACTGATGCTTAAAGTTAGTGAGGGAGATAAGAGTCTCCAGCTTCAGAGATTTTTGCAATTCGTTCCAGTCGTTCCAGTCAATTCGTTCAGTCAGTCTATATGTGGCGCCATGTGTGTTGACATCATACAATGCATTCTGGTCGTCACACAATCGTCTGTCAGACCAAAGATGTTATAACAAAACAAGGTGAAGGGATGGTTCACTCGACTGACTTAGATTATAACTATCGTTACTCAGGGTTGCCAGCTCAGACCCCCTTTCCAGCGGTTTTATTTTTATTTAGCTCATCAACTTCTGTTGCCCACATTTATTGATAAATCCCCATCATAGTAATATTTCCTTCATCATATCCCCCCACGATACCTTCCCATTTCTACCCCCCATGGATTTGAAATCCCCCACAAATGAAATTACCCCCCCCCCCCAAAAAAAAATAAAAAAAATAAGTTAAATAATTTCATCCAAATCTGGCAACCCTGTTTAGCTGTTGCGCTACGGTTAGGCTAGGCAGTAGGCTTGTATTTGGGGTGATGATCCATGAGGTGATAACATTTTATTTGCTTTGTGATTTGTCAAAAACTGTAAATGACTTGTCAAGTCATGTGCTCTGGTTCTTGTATACACTGTAACAAGTTGATCGAAGATGTGCAATATGCTAAAAAGTGGCCAAACTAAGTTAATGTTTTCTGGCAATGGGCGCAGCCATCTTTCACTTTGTTTATTTGCATCTTATAGTGATTGACATTCTGGGATTAGGGAGTTTTCACTTGTGAAACAAAAACAAACATGGCTGCCATCATAAATAATTTAGCTGCTGTTAGCTTAGCTGACACACACCTCTTTTCAAAACGATATTACATTTCACCCTTGTGCGCACCAGAGATGTGGTATATTGTAAACAAGTTTAGCTGTTAGGTCACTAACTTATGTTTTTTTTTTTTGTCAGCACAACCTGTTATTTAGAATGGTTTATGGAATGAGTTTTTCTGTGGATGTGTTCCGTGTGATGCTTGGATGATGAAGTTCGCAGACGAAATATCCTTGGTTTCTCAAATGACTGCCTCGCCTGGTTCACCAACTACTTCTCAGATAGAGTTCAATGTGTCAAATCGGAGGGCCTGTTGTCTGGACCTCTGGGAGTCTCTATGGGTGTGCCACAGGGTTCAATTCTCGGGCCGACTCTATTCTCTGTGTATATCAATGATGTCGCTCTTGATGCTGGTTACTCTCAGATCCACCTCTACGCAGACGACACCATTTTGTATACATCTGGCCCTTCATTGGAAACTGTGTTAACAAACCTCCAAACGAGCTTCAATGCCATACAGCACTCCTTCTGTAGCCTCCAACTGCTCTTAAACGCTAGTAAATCTAAATGCATGCTCTTCAATCGAACGCTGCTTGCACCCGCCCGTCCGACTAGAATCACACCTCTCGGCGGGACTGACTTAGAGTATGTGGACAACTACAAATACCTAGGTGTCTGGTTAGACCGTAAACTCTCCTTCCAGACTCATATTGAGCATCTCCAATCCAAAGTTAAATCTAGAATCGGCTTCCTATTTCGCATCAAAGCCTCCTTCACTCATGCTGCCAAACATGCCCTCGTAAAACTGACTATACTACCGATCCTTGACTTCGGCGATGTCATTTACAAAATAGCCTCCAACACTCTACTCAGCAAATTGGATGTAGTCTATCACAGTGCCATCCGTTTTGTCACCAAAGCCCCATATACTACCCACCATTGTGACCTGTACGCTCTTGTTGGCTGGCCCTCACTACATATTCATCGCCAAACCCACTGGCTCCAGGTCATCTATAAATCACTGCTAGGCAAATCCCTGACTTATCTTAGCTCATTGGTCACCATAGCAACACCCACCCGTAGTATGCGCTCCAGCAGGTATATCTCACTGGTCATCCCCAAAGCCAACACATCCTTTGGCCGCCATTCCTTCCAGTTCTCTGCTGCCAATGACTGGAACGAACTGCAAAAATCTCTGAAGCTGGAGACTCTTATCTCCCTCACTAACATTAAGCATCAGTTGTCAGAGCATCTTACTGATCACTGCATCTGTTCACAGCCCATCTGTAATTAGCCCACCCAACTACCTCATCCCCATATTGTTATTTATTTTGCTCATTTGCACCCCAGTATCTCTATTTGCACATCATCTTTTGCACATCTATCATTCCATTGTTAACACTAAATTGTAATTATTTTGCACTATGGCCTATTTATTGTCTTACCTCCATAACTTACTACATTTGCACACACTGTATATAGATGTTCTATTGTTTTATTGACTGTACGTTGTGTTTACCCCATATGTAACTCTGTGTTGTTGTTGTTTTTATCGCACTGCTTTGCTTTATCTTGGCCAGGTTGCAGTTGTAAATGAGAACTTGTTCTCAACTGGCTTACCTGGTTAAATAAAGGTGAAATAAAGAAAAAAAGAAAAATGTATCTTTTACAATAAAAGGTGAAATTGAGGAATACATTTGTGAATACCTTTATTTCCTATCAGTACAACACATTTTTAGATGCTTTTCAGACAACAATGCTGTTAGACGTGTTTGTTGCATCATACGTTCTGTTACTACTGTTCCAATCACATATTTGCGATGGTACTCTGCAGGGACCACTCAACAATGATCACAAATATGTGAGCGTACGCGTCAAAGGGGTACAGTTATTTCAGAAAGTATTCATACTCCATTACTTTTTCCACATTTTGTTGTGTTACAAAGTGGGATTCAAATCTATTTAATTGTCATTTTTTGTCAATGATTTACACAAAATACTCTAATGTCAAAGTGAAAGAGAAATTCAAAACAATAAAAAAAAGAAATGGAAAATAAAACACTAATATACTGTTTCTTGATTAGAGAAATATTCAACCCCCTAAGTCAATACATGTTAGTATCACCGTTGGCAGCGATTACAGCTGTGAGTCTTTCTGGGTAAGTCTCTGAGAGCTTTGCACACCTGGATTGTACAATATTTGCCCATTACTCTAAGAAATTCTTCAAGCTCTGTCAAGTTGGTTATTGATCATTGATAGACAGCCATTTTAAAGTCTTGTCATAGATTTTAAAGCAGATTTAAAACCTCTTCTGGATAGGACCCTTCATCTCAATTTCATACCAAAATCTAACTGCCTGTTGCTCAGGACCTGAAACAAGGATATGCATATTCTTGATACTATTTGAAAGGAAACACTTTGAAGTTTGTGGAGATGTGAAATTTGTGTAGGAGAATATAACACAATAGATCTGATAAAACAAACTATTTTTATTTTTGTGCATCATCTTTGAAATGCAAAAGAAAGGCCATACATTGAGATAGGAATCTGGGTTTAGATGTTGTCTACAACAACAAAACAGTGTGTGTGCAAAGTTTCAGACTGATACATTCAAGAATGAGAGAGCTACATAATAATCTCCCAGGTGTCCCTCACGAGTTTGCCTAAATGTACCCAAGTGGCCTCCAAGTGGCCGAATTCGCTCTGGCTATCTACTCCGATTTCAGAGCACTCTCATCTGAGTGTGCCAGAGTGCAGAATAACTTCCAACGGACATAGAGCGGGCGTTACGCACAGAGCCATCTCCTACTCAGTGTCCAGCTGGGCTGCAGTACGTGCCTTATCTTGTCCATGACTGTCTGATCTATTGGGCACACACATCCCCCTCTTCTGGTCACCCAGGTATCAGTCGTACAGTGTGATGCCTGACCGGAAAGTACTGGTGGCCTACCTTGGCTAAGGACGTGAGGGTGTATGTCTCCTCCTGCTCGGTGTGCACCCAGAGTAAGGCACCTAGGCACCTCCCAGCGGGTAAGTTACAGCCCTTACCAGTTCCACAACGGCCATTGTCCCACCTGTGTATTGACTTTCTAACTGATCTTCCCCTCACTCAGGGTAACACCACCATCCTGGTCGTTGTGGACCGCTTTTCAAAAGCCTGCCGCCTCCTTCCTCTTCCCGGTTTCCCCACGGCCCTGCAGACTGCGGAGGCCCTGTTTACTCATGTTTTCCGGCACAATAGGGTGCCAGTGGACATAGTGTCTGACCGGGGTCCCTAGTTCACATCCAGGGTCTGGAAGGCAATCATGGAACGTTTGGGGGTCTCGGTCAGCCTGACCTCTGGGTTTCACCCCGAGAGTAATGGGCTGGTGGAACAGGTGAATCAGGATGTGGGTAGGTTCCTGCGGTCCTACTGCCAGGACCGGCGGGGGGAGTGGTCAGTGTTCTTGCCATGGGCAGAATATGCCCAGAACTCTCTCCGCCACTCCTCCACTAACCTATCGCCCTTTCAATGTGTTTTAGGTTATCAGCCGGTTCTGGCACCGTGGCATCAGAGCCAGACCCAAGCTTCTGCAGTGGATGACTGGTTTCTGCGCGCGGAGGAGACGTGGAACGCTGCTCACGTCCACCTCCAGCGTGCCGTGCGTCGCCAGAAGGCCAACGCTGACCGCCACCGCAGTGAGGCCCCGGTCTTGGTACCGGGTGATCGGGTCCGGCTCTCAACCCGGAATCTGCCCCTTCGCCTGCCCTTCCGGAAGCTGAGCCCGCAGTTTGTGGGGCCATTCAAAGTCCTGAGGAGGATAAACGAGGTTACATATAGGTTATTACTCTCTCTAGATTACCATATTAACCCTTTCGTTCCATGTGTCTCTCCTCAGGCCGGTGGTGGTTGGTCCTCTCCAGGAGTCTGAGGTGCAGGAGATTCCTCCGCCCCTCTGGACATTGAGGGGGCCCCGGCGTACTCCGCCCGTTCCATCCTGGATTCGAGGCGCAGGGTACCTCGTGGAGTGGGAGGGTTCAGTACCTCGTGGAGTGGTAGGGTTACGGTCCGGAGGAGAGGTGTTGGCTTCCGGTGAGGGATATCCTCGATCCCTCCCTATTGGGGGGTACTGTCACGACTTCCTCCGAAACTGCCGCCTCTTCTTGTTCGGGCAGGCTTCGGCGTTCGTCGTCACCGGCCTTCTAGCCACTATTGCTCCTCATCTCATCTCATCATTCCATTTGTTTTGTCTTGTTTTTACACACACCTGGTTCATATCCCCTCATCATTACCTGTATAAGTGTTCCCTCTGCCCCCTTGTCTTTGTGTGTGATTGTTTATTGTGGAGGATAGCTAAGCTCGGTGGAGCTCCTTGTATTTTGTATCGACGGGATATTTCCCAGTGTGCCTGTTTTGCTCACTAGAGTGTTTGACGCATTTCTGCGTAACTCTGTATTTGCGCAATAAAGCCTGTTATTCTGTGATTTACCCTCCTGCGCCTGACTCCTTTGACATCACCTCATCACAGTTGTTGCAAGGCTTGGGTCTGGGCCAGTTTATCAGCCCTTGTGACTGACAACTATAAAGCCTGGTGTTTAACATCTCTCCTTGTGTTTCTCTTTTGGTCAGCGTCTGCCATTCTTACTGATTTTCCAAATCACTGATGCTTGTCAAATAATGAATTACCTGGATCGGTGTTCCACTGAGTCCAAGCACCAGCTGCGGGTTCACCGGAGAACACCTCGGCTTTCTTCCAGCATTCTCAGCTAATCACCCACAATCCATTTCAACGTCAACCTGATTGGCCCAGCTACCCAGAGAATAATGTGGAATTAGGCTTCATCCCGACAGTAACAGTTTTAGATTTGCATACCGGCGGTACACGGCAGATTACCGAGGTTGCTCAGTATAGTGGTAGTTGAATATTAGCATCAGCGCCAGTGTTAATGGCAGTTGCCTCCTACAGCTTATTAGATTAGTAATGGTGTAAACCATTCTGCTAAGCGCATATCCTCCTGCGTTATTATTTAATCTACTGCGCAATGTGTTCATTACAGGCAAGAGATGAAAATTCAGATGCATGGCTTTTCAAAAAGGAAAACATATTTACTGCATTTATTGGGGAAATAGGTGGCCTTAACTGAACAGTGGACACCAGGGCTCTCTCTATGAAGAAATAATGACATTTCCTTGACGTTTACAAAACCTTGTAATAACCGTTTGATGTAACCTAGGTCAAATGAACACCGACACACAGAGAGAAATATGGTAAACATGTCATTATAGATGATTATCTCCTTCATTTTCTAATGCTTGCGGTAATGAGGATTCACTTTCAATACCTCCTGTTGGCTGCAGCATTACGTCAACCCACCTCGTCACCATGCACTCGCTGACGTCTATGTCACAGACACACCATGGAGAAGAGGAGACACAACAGAGCAGACGGTCATATAACCAGGCAGACAATACCAAGCACAAACACAGCTCAGTACAGGCAACTAGTCACAGAACAGACTGTGTACATCACAGATGGAGTGGAGCACAGTGCAGGCGAACCATAGACACTTCACAACACGGACACTTCAGAAAAACGGTGCAGACAAACCACAGTACAGACAAGATTTATCTACAGCATTTCATGTATGTAACAGGAGACCGACTGTTTATATTTCTCTGCAAAGTCAAAGCAGAGCAGACATACCACAGCAGAGTTACCGTCTGGTCCGTCAAGAGCTCTCACACACACATTAAACATACAGACATGCACGCACGCACTGCACACACACACTTACACTTGTGCAGACTGTCCAACAGTGCAGCTCCCAGTCAGACCACAGCGCAGACAGCTTGTACCCTGTTGTCCCCGCAACCCTGACCCAGACAGTCCAGTCAGTACCAGACACCACCACTTCCAAGACATCATACACTACTCCACCGAATTATAGGTTTCCTACACTATATCACTATTATATACAGTACATGGCTCTAGACAGTTCACCCACTGGAAGTCATTACATTATTTTCCCCCCTTAGCCTTGAGCAAAATGTGAAATGGCAGTCGTTCCATTTAATGAAGTTGTCATTCAGGTTCTTTCTTTTTTCAGGCTGTCCGACTTCACTTTGGCGTAATTCCAAGAATAGGACGCGTGAGACCTTCATTGTGTAATACCTCAGAGGACTGAAGTTCCATTCTCCAGATGACAGCAAATAGGTTTCACACTTCAACAAGGATGGTTTTCTTGATAAATGATAATGAAATAAACATGCATTTTTGTTTTGTACTTCTCCAACTCGGCTACCTGCGCCTTTAGCTTCCCCATGTCTTTGTGGAGTTTCTCAAGATTTTTGGTGTGTGTCTTGGTGGTAGTTTGAAGAGTGTCCAGTGCATTATTCACTAGCCGTCTGAGTGGGGCCTCCAAAAATGGCATGAGGCGAAATGAGGTTCACAGTTAAATATACCAAAATAGTGTGATCAGTGAAATAATTCAAGTCGTTGGATGAAAGACTTTATGATTCAAATGCAATGTTTTATTTAAATGAGTGGAGCATTATTAGTCTATTATCCTTCAGTATTATATTGATGTATCTTCTGTGGTATTTAATGTGCTATCTGAGATATAGCATGCAACTACATGAAAATATTTGGAATGAAATTGAACTTCTAACCTTCAATGTGTCTGAGACAGCTTTTGAGTACTGTTTTTGTGCAAATATCCTCAGTGGTGGAAAAATACCCAATTGTCATACTTGAGTAAAAGTAAAGATTTATTTTATTTTTATTTAACCTTCAATTAACTAGGCAAGTCAGTTAAGAACAAATTCTTATTTACAATGACGGCCTAGCAAAAGGCAAAAGGCCTCCTGCGGAGACGGGGGCTGGGATAAAAAATAAAAATATAGGACAAAACACACATCACGACAAGAGAGACACCACAACACTACATAAAGAGAAACCTAAGACAACAACATAGCATGGGTACCTTAATAGAAAATGACTCAAGTAAAAGTCACCCAGTAAAATACTACTTGAGTCAAAGTCTAAAAGTATTTGGTTTTAAATATACTTTACTATCAAAAGTAAATGTAATTGCTAAAATACACTTAAGTCATTTCAAAATCCTTATATTAAGCAAACCAGACGGTACGGTTTTCTTGTTTGTTTTTATTTACAGATAGCAAGGGCCACACTCCAACACTCAGACATAATTTACAAACGAAGCATGTGTGTTTAGTGAGTCCGCCAGATCAGAGGCAGTAGGGATGACCAGGGATGTTCTCTTGATAAGTGCATGAATTGGACCATTTTCCTGTCCTGCTAAGCATTCAAAATGTAAAGAGTACTTTTGGGTGTCAGGGAACAATGTATGGATTAAAAAGTACCTTATTTTCTTTAGGAATGTAGTGGAGTAAAAGTAAAAGTTGTCAAAAATAGAAATAGTAAAGTATAGTACATATATCCAAAAACACTACTTAAGTAGTACTTTAAAGTATTTTTACTTAACATTTACATTTACATTTACATCATTTAGCAGACGCTCTTATCCAGAGCGACTTACAAATAGGTGCATTCACCCTATAGCCAGTGGGATAACCACTTTACAATATCTTTTTTTTTTTTTTTTTTTTTTTTTTTTTTTTAGGGGGGGGGGGGTAGAAGGATTACTTTATCCTATCCCAGGTATTCCTTAAAGAGGTGGGGTTTCAAATGTCTCCGGAAGGTGGTGAGTGACTCCGCTGTCCTGGCGTCGTGAGGGAGCTTGTTCCACCATTGGGGTGCCAGAGCAGCGAACAGTTTTGACTGGGCTGAGCGGGAACTATGCTTCCGCAGAGGAAGGGAGCCAGCAGGCCAGAGGTGGATGAACGCAATGCCCTCGTTTGGATGTAGGGACTGATCAGAGCCTGAAGGTACAGAGGTGCCGATCCCCTCACAGCTCCATAGGCAAGCACCATGGTCTTGTAACAGATGCGAGCTTCAACTGGAAGCCAGTGGAGTGTGCGGAGGAGCGGGGTGACGTGAGAGAACTTGGGAAGGTTGAACACCAGACGGGCTGCGGCATTCTGGATGAGTTGTAGGGGTTTAATGGCACAGGCAGGGAGCCCAGCCAACAGCGAGTTGCAGTAATCCAGACGGGAGATGACAAGTGCCTGGATTAGGACCTGTGCCGCTTCCTGTGTAAGGCAGGGTCGTACTCTCCGAATGTTGTAGAGCATGAACCTGCAGGATCGGGTCACCGCCTTGATGTTAGCGGAGAACGACAGGGTGTTGTCCAGGGTCACGCCAAGGCTCTTCGCACTCTGGGAGGAGGACACAATGGAGTTGTCAACCGTGATGGCGAGATCATGGAACGGGCAGTCCTTCCCCGGGAGGAAGAGCAGCTCCGTCTTGCCAAGGTTCAGCTTGAGGTGGTGATCCGTCATCCATACTAATATGTCTGCCAGACATGCAGAGATGCGATTCGCCACCTGGTTATCAGAAGGGGGAAAGGAGAAGATTAGTTGTGTATCGTCAGCGTAGCAATGATAGGAGAGGCCATGTGAGGATATGACAGAGCCAAGTGACTTGGTGTATAGGGAGAATAGGAGAGGGCCTAGAACTGAGCCCTGGGGACACCAGTGGTGAGAGCACGTGGTGCGGAGACAGCTTCTCGCCACGCCACTTGGTAGGAGCGACCGGTCAGGTAGGACGCGATCCAGGAGTGAGCCGCGCCGGAGATGCCCAGCTCGGAGAGGGTGGAGAGGAGGATCTGATGGTTCACAGTATCAAAGGCAGCAGACAGGTCTAGAAGGACAAGAGCAGAGGAGAGAGAGTTAGCTTTAGCAGTGCGGAGAGCCTCCGTGACACAGAGAAGAGCAGTCTCAGTTGAATGACCAGTCCTGAAACCTGACTGGTTTGGATCAAGAAGGTCATTCTGAGAGAGATAGCAAGAGAGTTGGCTAAAGACGGCACGCTCAATAGTTTTGGAAAGAAAAGAAAGAAGGGATACTGGTCTGTAGTTGTTGACATCAGTGGGATCGAGTGTTGGTTTTTTGAGAAGGGGTGCAACTCTCGCTCTCTTGAAGACGGAAGGGACATAGCCAGCGGTCAAGGATGAGTTGATCAGCGAGGTGAGGTAGGGGAGAAGGTCACCGGAGATGGTTTGGAGAAGAGAGGAGGGGATGGGGTCAAGCGGGCAGGTTGTTGGGCGGCCTGCAGTCACAAGTCGCAAGATTTTATCTGGAGAGAGAGGGGAGAAAGAAGTCAAAGCATAGGGTAGGGCAGTGTGAGCAGGACCAGCAGTGTCATTAGACTTAACAAACGAGGATCGGATGTCGTCAACCTTCTTTTCAAAGTGGTTGACGAAGTCATCCACAGAGAGAGGAGGAGGGGGGATTCAGCAGGGAGGAGAATGTGGCAAAGAGCTTCCCTAGGGTTAGAGGCATATGCTTGGAATTTAGAGTGGTAGAAAGTGGCCTTAGCAGCAGAAACAGATGAAGAAAATGTAGAGAGGAGGGAGTGAAAAGATGCCAGGTCGGCAGGGAGTTTAGTTTTCTTCCATTTCCGCTCCGCTGCCCGGAGCTCTGTTCTGTGAGCTCGCAATGAGTCATCAAGCCACGGAGCTGGAGGGGGAGGACCGAGCCGGCCGGGAGGATAGGGGACACAGAGAGTCAAAGGATGCAGAAAGGGAGGAGAGGAGGGTTGAGGAGGCAGAATCAGGAGATTGGAGGGAGAAGGATTGAGCAGAGGGAAGAGATGATAGGATGGAAGAGGAGAGAGTAGTGGGAGAGAGAGAGCGAAGGTTGCGGCGGCGCATTACCATCTGTGTAGGGGCAGAGTGAGTAGTGTTGGAGGAGAGCGAGAGAGAAAAGGATACAAAGTAGTGGTCGGAGACATGGAGGGGAGTTGCAGTGAGATTAGTAGAAGAGCAGCATCTAGTAAAGATGAGGTCAAGCGTATTGCCTGCCTTGTGAATAGGGGGGGACGGTGAGAGGGTGAGGTCAAAAGAGGAGAGGAGTGGAAAGAAGGAGGCAGAGAGAAATGAGTCAAATGTAGACATAGGGAGGTTGAAATCCCCCAAAACTGTGAGGGGTGAGCCATCCTCAGGAAAGGAACTTATCAAGGCGTCAAGCTCATTAATGAACTCTCCAAGGGAACCTGGAGGGCGATAGATGACAAGGATATTAAGCTTAAATGGGCTAGTGACTGTGACAGCATGGAATTCAAATGAGGAGATAGACAGATGGGTTAGGGGAAAAATTTAGAATGTCCACTTGGGAGAGATGAGGATTCCTGTGCCACCACCCCTCTGACCAGATGCTCTCGGGGTATGCGAGAACACATGGTCAGACGAGGAGAGAGCAGTAGGAGTAGCAGTGTTTTCAGTGGTAATCCATGTTTCCGTCAGCGCCAGGAAGTCGAGGGACTGGAGGGTAGCATAGGCTGGGATGAAGTCAGCCTTGTTGGCAGCAGAATGGCAGTTCCAGAGGCTGCCTGAGACCTGGAACTCCAGGTGTGGGGTGCGTGCAGGGACCACCAGGTTAGAGAGGCAGCAGCCACGCGGTGTGAGGCATTTGTGTAGCCTGTGCGGAGAGGAGAGAACAGGGATAGGCAGAGGCATAGTTGACAGGCTGTAGCAAATGGCTACAATAATGCAGAGGAGATCGGAATGAAATGAACTAAACATCTGGGAAAGGAGAGAGTAAAAACCAAAACTCCCAAATATAACTCTCCCAACTTCACCTCAGAAACTATAATTGTTTCACTGAACCACCCGAATAAAACTCTCCCAACTTCCACTTTAGAAATTAGAATTGTTGTGAACTACAGCGGTTCAATGTTTCAAGGAATAGACTCAACTTACTTTATTCAGCTAGCTAACTATGACGCTATAGCTAACTAGCATGCTAGCATCCAATAACACACAGTTTAGCACCAATACTTGGTTACAACAAACTACCAATAGTGTGTTAACTCACTAAACAGATAATTCGTGTCCGTGTCTAGTTCCTTTCATAACGCAGCAATAATTAAACGTTGGCTAGCTAGCACAAATATAGTGTATTTAGCTGCTACAGTACAGCTAGCTGGTCGTGTTGGCTAGCTAGCAATGGCTGCTGTGTTGACTTTGTTTGAATAACGGCGGCGCTGCGAACAAATGTAGCTGGCTAAAAGGATATTGTATTTAGTTGCTACCATTGCTAATAGCTACTCGCCAGCTAGTCCAGGAGGTGAGTTAGCTAGCTAGCTAGCTTCGTGCTACACCCGGCACCGCCGAATACAATGCTAACCTACACTAACTACCCACAACAGCCCACGATGCCTACCTATAATACCTAATAATATACAGCCCACGATGCCTACCTATAATACCTAACTACAATCTAAATACATAGTTCAAGCCTTACTCGACAAAGCCCAAGCTATGTATAAAGCCAAACTTACCCGACGCCAGCTGTCTGGGTGGCAGACTGCAATCAGTAGCTGTAATTAAGTACAGCAGCTACCAACCACCTAACGTTAATGCCTCGGATAATGAGGTTAGAAAAACAGCTGAATGGTAGGTAGCTAGCTGGCTTAATTACAGGTACTCTTACGCGTGAAATAACATTGGAAACAACTATCCACAGTTGCTAAAAGTTACCAGTAGCTACCCGCTAGCTAGCTAGCTTTGTTGGTCCAGGTAGTGGGTTAGCTAGCCTAATGCTTCGCCGGGCTCCGCCGAATACAATACTTACCTACAATAATTACCTACAATAACCTACAATAACTACCTAAGTAAACTACCTACAATACCTAACTACAATACCTACCTACAATCTAAATACATGGTTTAAGCTTTACTCAACACCATATAAGAAGCCAAGCTTACCTCCTGCTAGAGAAAACACAACCTCTCCCGACCAGGAACAGCAGAAAAAACTAACTTAAGTACTTTACACCACTGAATATCCTATAGTACAGTATGTTGTGGGTAGTGTTGTGCCCTTGCACTTCTGTTTGCTGGAATATCGTTATAATTTCACCACAATATGGAATGGACTCATTCTGCCCATCAAATAACTTGAGGCTAATGTTGGTCTGAACTTCAATAATGATCCTAAGGCAAATTTTACTCTCCAATCCCATTTTACGGATGTATTTCAATTCTAGGCTCTCACTGACTCGAAAGATCTGCTTCCAGGGCTTATGCTAGAGACAGAATAGCATTTTGGCCATAATTATCGACCTGTGACCGCGTTTGTGCTCAAAATTTAGACACTGGAGAGCATTTGTAATTCCAAATTCACAGATGAAAACTAATCAAAAGCATCCATGATGCTTTGATGCCAAATGTTGGTCCTAGGGCTTGGAGTTGATTTTGGATTCTTCTCAGTGGCAAGACTTCAGTTCAGTTTTGAAAGCCGATTTGATATTTGTTTTAATATGGGGTTGTTTTACTTGAGGGATAAGGGCAGTTTTAGTATGTCATGTCAAATTTGGAATGTTTCACTTTAACTGTAACAGTATATAGCAAATTCCTCTTTGGTGAAGCAAAAATCATGTTGTGGCCAGTTTCATTCACAGTCACATGAATCTAAAGCACAGACATATGACGCTTATGATACTCCCTCACAAACCTATATCAAGGATCACGGATGATCCAGCAGAATCCAAAAAATCGACCTTGCAACCCAAACTTCTTGGCATTGTCTAGCCCTGCAAACATAATTGTCTTCCTCTCCTCTGTCTATTTACAATAAATGATTGAATTCAACCCCACAAAAATCCAATTTCTGCTTTGTGTGTGGATGGGCACACACACACACAAAGCTGTATCCGACACACACTGCAGCATGCACACCAAAGCTTATCTCCCTCGTTCCTTATTGGAGGCCCATGGAAACACTCTTTATTATTTCCCCCGTTCTTCCAAAGCGCTGCTGTGTGCTTTGGGATTAGGGAGGCTCTCCATGGCGGCTGCAGAACTAACTGGCTGCAGGCGGCAGCCCCTCCCCCTTCTACTCCTAACTCCTCCTCTCCCTATGCCCTACACACTAGCCATTCCTGGGAGTATTACACCATCCTGATGTAATGTCTAACCAATCACATGACGGCTGCGCTAAACCATCCAGGATTATGGAAGCTAGTAGGTCAGACTGGGTAATGAGAGTTTATGGAGAGAGAGAGAGAGAGAGAGAGAGAGATACCACAATACATATTTTCAACAGTAGCTTTCGGATCAATGTTCTCTCTGCTCCCCCCTTTTGAAGATTACTAAGAGCAAATAAACACTGCCTGATGAAGGCTGGTAGTCAACATGTTGCTTGCCTTGGAATCGAGTTGAAGAGATACGTTGTCATTTGCTATACTCATCGAAATTAGTGTCTGTGGTCAGTCTTGTAGCATGCCATTTCATGTTCTAATTCAAACTTGTCAAAATGTTATCAATTGAGGTTTTCTTACAGGACCCACTATCTAATATGAGCCAAGCCCCTTGATTTGCTTTCTAATAGGTATGTTTTATGATGTCTGGCCTGGGTTAAAAGCTTCCCTCATGGACTGTGAGTTGTCCAACCATGACTTATCATTAGTTGTGCTCTTTGCCACTTCAGTGCACATGGGAGATGGAGTCTGTCTGTCTCAAAGATTGGCACTGCTCAGTATCACCCCACCACACACACACGGCACACACACTACACACACACACACACATTTTACCCTGCAGGTACCGACTCCCCTGTCAGAGCCGACTCTCTCATGTGTCTGCAGCGGTCTCAGTATGACGTGGTTGTGTGAGCATGCTGTGTGTCTGCTGCAGCACTCTTATACGCCGGAGGACCTGTGTGTCTGCCTGGTGAATGTACAGTATGTGAATGCACTGGAAAAACTACAGAAGAATTGCCTAGGACTAGTTGAGAATATTCAGGTCTGCTAGGAGTCTTGCTCTGGGAATGATGTGGCACTAGTGGGACCAAAAGATCTGAGAATAGATTACTACATGTTGCGACATTCCATTCCTAATTCAATTTGTCTCAATGTCTTGTGTCCTATGCTACCCATTTAACATGTAATTGGTGAAGAGTGTGGTTGCATGATGCAACTACAAAATACAATAGTTTCAAAAATGTGTCATCCACTGCCAACCCTGTTGAAATCAAAACAGAACAGACACCAACAGAAGTTTGGTCTAAAGTATTCAATCTACACTGAAAAAAATAAGGTCCTTAAATGGTTCTTCCTCAGCTCTTAAGGTTCTTTGGAGTACTCTTGCCAGATAAAGAACTTTTGAGTTAAGTGTGGGTGTCATGACTTCCTCTGAGGCTGCATCATCTCCTTGTTCGGGCAGGCTTCGGCATTCGTCGTCACCGGCCTTCTAGCCACTGCCGCTCCTCATCTCATCATTCCATTTGTTTTGTCTTGTTTATTACACACACCTGGTCCGTTCCCTCTGCCCCCTTGTCTTTGTGTGTGATTGTCTATTGTGAGATTAGTGAAGCTCGGTGGTGCTCCTTGTATTTTGTATCACCGGGTTATTTTCCCTGTGTGCCTTCTTGGTTTAATTTCGCCTGTTTTGCGCTCCGGACTGTTTTGATGCTTTACTGCGTAACTCTGTATTCCAGAATAAATCCTGTTATTCTGTGATTCACACATCACAGAATCACACACCCGCCATAGAGTCAGCAGGAGAGGAGCACATGCCTGGAGTTGTGGCACGGGTCCGGGAGCATTCGACGATGCTAGCCAGCTTGGGAGACGCGATGGATCGGGTTCTCCAGGTCGTCCAACGCCTGGAGAGGAGAGGACCCGATCTGTCGGGACCAGCTGGGCGACCAGATCCAGCCACCCACACCCCAGCACCCAGAGGGATCCATATCTCCCGACCACAGGACTTCGACGGGGCAGCTGCTCTCTGCCAGGGATTCCTCCTACAACTGGAGCTATATTATTCAAACATCAGCCCGGCTCCATCGGACCGGGATAAGGTGTCCGCCCTCATCTCCTGTCACTCGGGGAAAGCCCTGGAGTGTGTGCCAACGCAGTTTGGAGTCGCGTTGGACAACTACGGGGAGTTCGCTCGCCTCTTCCGGGCAGTCTTCGACCACCCACCCGAGGGTAGAGAGGAGGGCGAGCGGCTGGTCCACCTGAGACAGGGGACAAGGACCGCGCAGGACTTCTCCCTGGTGTTTCAGACTCTAGCGGCTAGGTCCGGGTGGAACGAGTGGGCCCTCATCGACCACTTCCGGTGCCATCTGCGAGAGGACGTCCGAAGGGAGCTAGCCTGCCGGGACAACATGTTGTCCTTCAACCAACTGGTGGACATGGCCATCCGGTTGGACAACCTGCTGGCTGTTAGAGGACGTCCTGAAAGGGGCCTGCCCCCCCCAACCTGAATCATGAGATGATGGAGCTGGGTGGAGCGGTGATCCGGGAGAGTAGAGGACGACAGCGCCAGTGTCACTCTCGTGGCGCGAGAGGACATTCTCCTTCACGATGTCTTCAGCGTTCTTTTGGGTCTGGAGGCGGCAGGCAGGGCACTCTCGCGTCCCCCCAGGTATCAAACACCCACACTCGTTCAGAGCCCTCTGCTGCGCACTGTACCCTACCCATCAACTTTCCTGATTACATTGTAGTTCCCCAGTGTAAGGCGCTGGTCGATTCAGGCGCGGCTGAGAACTTTATGGACAGGTTATTTTCACATAGTCTAGGCATTACATTGGTTCCCCAATCCATTCCACTCCCAATTAGAGCACTTGACAGTCAACCATTAGGGTCCGGGTTTGTTAGGGAAGTTACAGCACCAGTCACTATGGTTACGAACAAGACTCATTGAGAGCAAGTCCCTTTTTTTATTATTGAGTCTCCTGATTTCCCTGTTGTGTTAGGTCTTCCCTGGATAGCACTACACAACCCCACCTTTTCATGGCCGCAGAGGGTTCTCACGGGGTGGTTGCGAGTGTCAGGGTAGGTTCTAGGTGTTTCCGTTGGTGCAACCACGGTGGAAAGTCCAGACAGTACCTTCACCGTGCGCATTCACCCCGAATACCTCGATTTGGCACACACGTTTTCCAAAACGCAGGCGACCAAATTACCACCTCATCGGGCAGGAGATTGTGCGATAAACCTCCTGGTAGATGCTGTGCCTCCCAGGAGTCATGTGTATCCCCTGTCACAGGCTGAAACAGAGGCTATGGAGACATACGTCTCCGAGTCCCTGCGCCAGGGGATCATACGTCCCTCCACTTCACCCGCCTCCTCAAGTTTCTTTTTTGTGAAGAAGAAAGACGGAGGTCTGCGTCCTTGCATTGTTTACCGAGCACTGAACAAGGGGACAATTCGTTATAGTTATCCTCTACCTCTCATTCGAATCAATGCATGGTGCGCGCTTCTTCACAAAATGAAATCTCTGGAGTGCGTACAACCTGATGCGTGTCCGAGAGGGGGACGAGTGGAAGACAGCATTCACCACCACCACGGGGCATTACGAATACCTGGTGATGCCGTACAGTTTGATGAATGCTCCATCTGTCTTCCAGTCCTTTGTGAACGAGGTGTTTCGGGACATGCTTGGTCGCGGTGTAGTGGTCTACATCGATGACATTTTGGTGTATTCCGCTACGTGCGCCGAGCATGTGTCCCTGGTTCGTAAAGTGCTGGCCCGACTGTTGGAACATGACCTTAATGCCAAGGCAGAAAAGTGTCTGTTTTTCCAACAGTCCGTCTCCTTCCTCGGATACCGTATTACCACCTCAGGTGTGGAGATGGAGGGAGATTGCATTTCAGCCGTGTGTAATTGGCCGACTCCAACCACGGTAAAGGAGGTGCAGCGCTTTATTGGCTTTGCCACCTACTATCGGAGGTTTATCCGGGGCTTTGGCAAGGTCGCAGCTCCCATCACATCACTGTTGAAGGGTGGGCCGTCCCGGCTCCACTGGTCTGCTGAGGCTGACAGGGCCTTCAGTAACCTGAGGGTTCTGTTCACCTCAGCCCCGATACTGGCCCATCCCAATCCATCACTACTGTTCGTAGTGGAGGTGGATACGTCCGAGGTAGGGATAGGCGCTGTCCTATCTCAACACTCAGGCACGCCACCCAAGCTCCGCCCCTGTGCCTTCTTCTCCAAGAAGCTCAGCCCGGCAGAGAAGAACTACGACGTTGGTGATCGGGGAGCTGTTGGCTGTTGTCTGAGCCCTGACCGTGTGGAGGCACTGGCTCGAGGGGGCGAAACACCCTTTCCTCGTCTGGACGGACCACCGCAACCTGGAGTACATCCGAACAGCGAGGAGGCTGAACCCTCGCCAGGCCAGGTGGGCCCTATTCTTCACCTGGTTTGACTTTACACTATATTATATCCCAGGTATGAACATGAAGGCAGACACATTGTCACGGCTGTACGACCCAGAGGAGAGGCCCATAGACAACACCCCCATAATCCCAGCCTCCTGCATTGTCGCGCCGGTTGTATGGGCAATGGATGCGGACATTGAGCGGGCGTTACGCACAGAGCCATCTCCACCTCAGTGTCCAGCTGGGCTGCAGTACGTGCCTTCTCTTGTCCGTGACCGTTTGATCTATTGGGCACACACGTCCCCCCTCCTCTGGTCACCCAGGTATTGGTCGTACAGTGCGCTGCCTGACCGGAAAGTACTGGTGGCCTACCTTGGCTAAGGACGTGAGGGTGTATGTCTCCTCCTGCTCGGTGTGCGCCCAGAGTAAGGCACCTAGGCACCTTCCAGCGGGTAAGTCACATCCCTTACCAGTTCCACAATGGCCATGGTCCCACTTGTGTATTGGTTTCTTTACTGATCTTCCCCTCTCTCAAGGTAACACCACCATCTTGGTCATTGTGGACCGCTTTTTCCAAAGCCTGCCACCTCCTTCCTCTGCCCGGTCTCCCCACGGCCCTGCAGACTGCGGAGGCACTGTTTACACACGTCTTCCGGCACTACGGGGTGTCAGTGGACATAGTGTCTGACCGGGGTCCCCAGTCACATCCAGGGCCTGGAAGGCATTCATGGAACGCCTGGGGGTCTCGGTCACCCTAAGTCTAATGGACAGGTAGAACAGGTGAATCCGGATGTGGGTAGGTTCCTGCGGTCCTACTGCCAGTCGGTGTTCTTGCCATGGGCCGAAAATGCCCAGAACTCTCTCCACCACTCCTCCACTAACCTAACGCCATTTCAATGTGTTTTAGGTTATCAGCCGGTTCTGGCACCGTGGCATTAGAGCCAGACCGAGGCTCCTGCGGTGGATGACTGGTTTCAGTGCGCGGAGGAGACGTGGAACGCTGCCCACGTCCACCTCCAACGTGCCGTGCGTCGCCAGAAGGCCAACGCTGACCGCCACCGCAGTGAGGGCCCGGTCTTCGTACCGGGGTATCGGGTTTGGCTCTCGACCCAGAATCTGCCCCTCCGCCTGCCCTGCCAGAAGCTGAGCCCGCGGTTTGTGGGGCTGTTCAAAGTCATGAGGAGAATAAACAAGGTTACTTATAGGTTATTACTCCATCCAGATAATCGTATTAACCCCTCGTTCCATGTGTCTCTCCTCAGGCCGGTGGTGGCTGGTCCGCTCCAGGAGTCTGAGGTGTGGGAGGTCCCCTGCCCCCTCTGGACATCGAGGGGGCCCCGGCGTACTCCGTCCGTTCCATCCTGGATTCGAGGCGTCGGGTGGGGGGCCTTCAGTACCTTGTGGATTGGCAGGGGTACGGTCCGGAGGAGCCGTGCTGGGTCCCGGTGAGGGATATCCTCGATCCCTCCCTGTTGCGGGATTTCCACCGTCGCCATCTGGCTCACCCTGCTCCAGCGTCCTCTTGGTCGTCCCCGAGGCCGGTGTCGGCGCGCTGCTGTCCCAATTAGAGCACTTGACAGTCAACCATTAGGGTCCGGGTTTGTTAGGGAAGTTACAGCACCAGTCACTATGGTTACGAACAAGACTCATTGAGAGCAAGTCCCCTTTTTTTTATTATTGAGTCTCCTGATTTCCCTGTTGTGTTAGGTCTTCCCTGGATAGCACTACACAACCCCACCTTTTCATGGCCGCAGAGGGTTCTCACGGGGTGGTTGCGAGTGTCAGGGTAGGTTCTAGGTGTTTCCGTTGGTGCAACCACGGTGGAAAGTCCAGACAGTACCTTCACCGTGCGCATTCACCCCGAATACCTCGATTTGGCACACACGTTTTCCAAAACGCAGGCGACCAAATTACCACCTCATCGGGCAGGAGATTGTGCGATAAACCTCCTGGTAGATGCTGTGCCTCCCAGGAGTCATGTGTATCCCCTGTCACAGGCTGAAACAGAGGCTATGGAGACATACGTCTCCGAGTCCCTGCGCCAGGGGATCATACGTCCCTCCACTTCACCCGCCTCCTCAAGTTTCTTTTTTGTGAAGAAGAAAGACGGAGGTCTGCGTCCTGCATTGTTTACCGAGCACTGAACAAGGGGACAATTCGTTATAGTTATCCTCTACCTCTCATTCGAATCAATGCATGGTGCGCGCTTCTTCACAAAATGAAATCTCTGGAGTGCGTACAACCTGATGCGTGTCCGAGAGGGGGGACGAGTGGAAGACAGCATTCACCACCACCACGGGGCATTACGAATACCTGGTGATGCCGTACAGTTTGATGAATGCTCCATCTGTCTTCCAGTCCTTTGTGAACGAGGTGTTTCGGGACATGCTTGGTCGCGGTGTAGTGGTCTACATCGATGACATTTTGGTGTATTCCGCTACGTGCGCCGAGCATGTGTCCCTGGTTCGTAAAGTGCTGGCCCGACTGTTGGAACATGACCTTAATGCCAAGGCAGAAAAGTGTCTGTTTTTCCAACAGTCCGTCACCTTCCTCGGATACCGTATTACCACCTCAGGTGTGGAGATGGAGGGAGATTGCATTTCAGCCGTGTGTAATTGGCCGACTCCAACCACGGTAAAGGAGGTGCAGCGCTTTATTGGCTTTGCCACCTACTATCGGAGGTTTATCCGGGGCTTTGGCAAGGTCGCAGCTCCCATCACATCACTGTTGAAGGGTGGGCCGTCCCGGCTCCACTGGTCTGCTGAGGCTGACAGGGCCTTCAGTAACCTGAGGGTTCTGTTCACCTCAGCCCCGATACTGGCCCATCCCAATCCATCACTACTGTTCGTAGTGGAGGTGGATACGTCCGAGGTAGGGATAGGCGCTGTCCTATCTCAACACTCAGGCACGCCACCCAAGCTCCGCCCCTGTGCCTTCTTCTCCAAGAAGCTCAGCCCGGCAGAGAAGAACTACGACGTTGGTGATCGGGAGCTGTTGGCTGTTGTCTGAGCCCTGACCGTGTGGAGGCACTGGCTCGAGGGGGCGAAACACCCTTTCCTCGTCTGGACGGACCACCGCAACCTGGAGTACATCCGAACAGCGAGGAGGCTGAACCCTCGCCAGGCCAGGTGGGCCCTATTCTTCACCTGGTTTGACTTTACACTATATTATATCCCAGGTATGAACATGAAGGCAGACACATTGTCACGGCTGTACGACCCAGAGGAGAGGCCCATAGACAACACCCCCATAATCCCAGCCTCCCTGCATTGTCGCGCCGGTTGTATGGGCAATGGATGCGGACATTGAGCGGGCGTTACGCACAGAGCCATCTCCACCTCAGTGTCCAGCTGGGCTGCAGTACGTGCCTTCTCTTGTCCGTGACCGTTTGATCTATTGGGCACACACGTCCCCCTCCTCTGGTCACCCAGGTATTGGTCGTACAGTGCGCTGCCTGACCGGGAAAGTACTGGTGGCCTACCTTGGCTAAGGACGTGAGGGTGTATGTCTCCTCCTGCTCGGTGTGCGCCCAGAGTAAGGCACCTAGGCACCTTCCAGCCGGGTAAGTCACATCCCTTACCAGTTCCACAATGGCCATGGTCCCACTTGTGTATTGGTTTCTTTACTGATCTTCCCCTCTCTCAAGGTAACACCACCATCTTGGTCATTGTGGACCGCTTTTCCAAAGCCTGCCACCTCCTTCCTCTGCCCGGTCTCCCCACGGCCCTGCAGACTGCGGAGGCACTGTTTACACACGTCTTCCGGCACTACGGGGTGTCAGTGGACATAGTGTCTGACCGGGGTCCCCAGTCACATCCAGGGCCTGGAAGGCATTCATGGAACGCCTGGGGGTCTCGGTCACCCTAAGTCTAATGGACAGGTAGAACAGGTGAATCCGGATGTGGGTAGGTTCCTGCGGTCCTACTGCCAGTCGGTGTTCTTGCCATGGGCCGAAAATGCCCAGAACTCTCTCCACCACTCCTCCACTAACCTAACGCCATTTCAATGTGTTTTAGGTTATCAGCCGGTTCTGGCACCGTGGCATTAGAGCCAGACCGAGGCTCCTGCGGTGGATGACTGGTTTCAGTGCGCGGAGGAGACGTGGAACGCTGCCCACGTCCACCTCCAACGTGCCGTGCGTCGCCAGAAGGCCAACGCTGACCGCCACCGCAGTGAGGGCCCGGTCTTCGTACCGGGGTATCGGGTTTGGCTCTCGACCCAGAATCTGCCCCTCCGCCTGCCCTGCCAGAAGCTGAGCCCGCGGTTTGTGGGGCTGTTCAAAGTCATGAGGAGAATAAACAAGGTTACTTATAGGTTATTACTCCATCCAGATAATCGTATTAACCCCTCGTTCCATGTGTCTCTCCTCAGGCCGGTGGTGGCTGGTCCGCTCCAGGAGTCTGAGGTGTGGGAGGTCCCCCTGCCCCCTCTGGACATCGAGGGGGCCCCGGCGTACTCCGTCCGTTCCATCCTGGATTCGAGGCGTCGGGTGGGGGGCCTTCAGTACCTTGTGGATTGGCAGGGGTACGGTCCGGAGGAGCCGTGCTGGGTCCCGGTGAGGGATATCCTCGATCCCTCCCTGTTGCGGGATTTCCACCGTCGCCATCTGGCTCACCCTGCTCCGCGTCCTCTTGGTCGTCCCCGAGGCCGGTGTCGGCGCGCTGCTGTCCCAATTAGAGCACTTGACAGTCAACCATTAGGGTCCGGGTTTGTTAGGGAAGTTACAGCACCAGTCACTATGGTTACGAACAAGACTCATTGAGAGCAAGTCCCTTTTTTTATTATTGAGTCTCCTGATTTCCCTGTTGTGTTAGGTCTTCCCTGGATAGCACTACACAACCCCACCTTTTCATGGCCGCAGAGGGTTCTCACGGGGTGGTTGCGAGTGTCAGGGTAGGTTCTAGGTGTTTCCGTTGGTGCAACCACGGTGGAAAGTCCAGACAGTACCTTCACCGTGCGCATTCACCCCGAATACCTCGATTTGGCACACACGTTTTCCAAAACGCAGGCGACCAAATTACCACCTCATCGGGCAGGAGATTGTGCGATAAACCTCCTGGTAGATGCTGTGCCTCCCAGGAGTCATGTGTATCCCCTGTCACAGGCTGAAACAGAGGCTATGGAGACATACGTCTCCGAGTCCCTGCGCCAGGGGATCATACGTCCCTCACTTCACCCGCCTCCTCAAGTTTCTTTTTTGTGAAGAAGAAAGACGGAGGTCTGCGTCCTTGCATTGTTTACCGAGCACTGAACAAGGGGACAATTCGTTATAGTTATCCTCTACCTCTCATTCGAATCAATGCATGGTGCGCGCTTCTTCACAAAATGAAATCTCTGGAGTGCGTACAACCTGATGCGTGTCCGAGAGGGGGGACGAGTGGAAGACAGCATTCACCACCACCACGGGGCATTACGAATACCTGGTGATGCCGTACAGTTTGATGAATGCTCCATCTGTCTTCCAGTCCTTTGTGAACGAGGTGTTTCGGGACATGCTTGGTCGCGGTGTAGTGGTCTACATCGATGACATTTTGGTGTATTCCGCTACGTGCGCCGAGCATGTGTCCCTGGTTCGTAAAGTGCTGGCCCGACTGTTGGAACATGACCTTAATGCCAAGGCAGAAAAGTGTCTGTTTTTCCAACAGTCCGTCTCCTTCCTCGGATACCGTATTACCACCTCAGGTGTGGAGATGGAGGGAGATTGCATTTCAGCCGTGTGTAATTGGCCGACTCCAACCACGGTAAAGGAGGTGCAGCGCTTTATTGGCTTTGCCACCTACTATCGGAGGTTTATCCGGGGCTTTGGCAAGGTCGCAGCTCCCATCACATCACTGTTGAAGGGTGGGCCGTCCCGGCTCCACTGGTCTGCTAAGGCTGACAGGGCCTTCAGTAACCTGAGGGTTCTGTTCACCTCAGCCCCGATACTGGCCCATCCCAATCCATCACTACTGTTCGTAGTGGAGGTGGATACGTCCGAGGTAGGGATAGGCGCTGTCCTATCTCAACACTCAGGCATGCCACCCAAGCTCCGCCCCTGTGCCTTCTTCTCCAAGAAGCTCAGCCCGGCAGAGAAGAACTACGACGTTGGTGATCGGGAGCTGTTGGCTGTTGTCTGAGCCCTGACCGTGTGGAGGCACTGGCTCGAGGGGGCGAAACACCCTTTCCTCGTCTGGACGGACCACCGCAACCTGGAGTACATCCGAACAGCGAGGAGGCTGAACCCTCGCCAGGCCAGGTGGGCCCTATTCTTCACCTGGTTTGACTTTACACTATATTATATCCCAGGTATGAACATGAAGGCAGACACATTGTCACGGCTGTACGACCCAGAGGAGAGGCCCATAGACAACACCCCCATAATCCCAGCCTCCTGCATTGTCGCGCCGGTTGTATGGGCAATGGATGCGGACATTGAGCGGGCGTTACGCACAGAGCCATCTCCACCTCAGTGTCCAGCTGGGCTGCAGTACGTGCCTTCTCTTGTCCGTGACCGTTTGATCTATTGGGCACACACGTCCCCCTCCTCTGGTCACCCAGGTATTGGTCGTACAGTGCGCTGCCTGACCGGAAAGTACTGGTGGCCTACCTTGGCTAAGGACGTGAGGGTGTATGTCTCCTCCTGCTCGGTGTGCGCCCAGAGTAAGGCACCTAGGCACCTTCCAGCGGGTAAGTCACATCCCTTACCAGTTCCACAATGGCCATGGTCCCACTTGTGTATTGGTTTCTTTACTGATCTTCCCCTCTCTCAAGGTAACACCACCATCTTGGTCATTGTGGACCGCTTTTCCAAAGCCTGCCACCTCCTTCCTCTGCCCGGTCTCCCCACGGCCCTGCAGACTGCGGAGGCACTGTTTACACACGTCTTCCGGCACTACGGGGTGTCAGTGGACATAGTGTTGACCGGGGTCCCCAGTCACATCCAGGGCCTGGAAGGCATTCATGGAACGCCTGGGGGTCTCGGTCACCCTAAGTCTAATGGACAGGTAGAACAGGTGAATCCGGATGTGGGTAGGTTCCTGCGGTCCTACTGCCAGTCGGTGTTCTTGCCATGGGCCGAAAATGCCCAGAACTCTCTCCACCACTCCTCCACTAACCTAACGCCATTTCAATGTGTTTTAGGTTATCAGCCCGGTTCTGGCACCGTGGCATTAGAGCCAGACCGAGGCTCCTGCGGTGGATGACTGGTTTCAGTGCGCGGAGGAGACGTGGAACGCTGCCCACGTCCACCTCCAACGTGCCGTGCGTCGCCAGAAGGCCAACGCTGACCGCCACCGCAGTGAGGGCCCGGTCTTCGTGACCGGGGTATCGGGTTTGGCTCTCGACCCAGAATCTGCCCCTCCGCCTGCCCTGCCAGAAGCTGAGCCCGCGGTTTGTGGGGCTGTTCAAAGTCATGAGGAGAATAAACAAGGTTACTTATAGGTTATTACTCCATCCAGATAATCGTATTAACCCCTCGTTCCATGTGTCTCTCCTCAGGCCGGTGGTGGCTGGTCCGCTCCAGGAGTCTGAGGTGTGGGAGGTCCCCCTGCCCCCTCTGGACATCGAGGGGGCCCCGGCGTACTCCGTCCGTTCCATCCTGGATTCGAGGCGTCGGGTGGGGGGCCTTCAGTACCTTGTGGATTGGCAGGGGTACGGTCCGGAGGAGCCGTGCTGGGTCCCGGTGAGGGATATCCTCGATCCCTCCCTGTTGCGGGATTTCCACCGTCGCCATCTGGCTCACCCTGCTCCGCGTCCTCTTGGTCGTCCCCGAGGCCGGTGTCGGCGCGCTGCTGTCAAGGGGGGGTGGGGTTGTACTGTCATGACTTCCTCCGAGGCTGCCTCCTCTCCTTGTTCGGGCAGGCCTCAGCGTTCGTTGTCACCGGCCTTCCTCATCTCATCATTCCATTTGTTTTGTTTCGTTTATTACACTCTTCTGGTTCATATCTCCTCATCAGTACCTGTATAAGTGTTCCCTCTACCCCCTTGTCTTTGTGTATGATTGTCTATTGTGAGATTAGTGAAGCTCGGTGGAGCTCCTTGTATTTTGTATCACCGGGTTATTTTCCCTGTGTGCCTGTTTTGCGCACTGGACTGTTTTGACGCTTTATTGCGTAACTCTGTATTCTGGAATAAATCCTGTTATTCTTTGATTTACCCTCCTGCGCCTGACTCCTTCAAATCACCACATCACAGTTGGGTATCTACGGTTCTTCTGAATTCTAGAAGGTTATTGAAATGTATGGAAGCCTGCAGATGTGTCCCTTTCATAGCACACTGCAAATTGGCCACTTTTAACTAGTGTAGATTTTTCAGTGTACCTTTAATTTTACTTGGATTTATTGCACCCGTTACTAAAATGGTTGTTCCAGTTTAGATGTTTAAGGTAGTCTCATATCTTAGTCTTCCCACCGCTGGCAGTCATTCTGAATGCAGATTGTGAGTGAACAAAAATTCAAAATGTTGGATATACCCACTCTGGCTGGATTCCAATAGGAATTACACATCACTTTGCAAGCCAGCATAATGTGACTTGCAGGTCTTAGGCCACTGTATTAGGGTAAAACTCTCAAAAGAAGGCCTTATGAAATATGTAATGTATTGTCTATGGGTCCAATCTTGATTTAGGAATTTATGTCTTTCCTACGCACGCCTTCTCAGTATTTGGTATTCAGACTTACCTTTTTCAGTAGCATAACACGCTCTGCAGGTGTACCTTTAATTTTGTCATCAGACTCAATAGAATACATCGAGACACAACGGATTCAGAATATAGGGATCACTTAAAGAAAGCCATCTATGCATATTCATCTCTGTTTCAGCACCAACTGGTAGAAGTAAAAAATATTCTGATCTTGTAGATTATTTAGTCCAAATTTAGCGTTGGGAGAATATGTATGAATAAATAAATAAACATTTTGGAGAGCCTTTCCGCTCTACATATATTGATTAATAAAAAATGCAGTGGTTTGATTCATCCTGAAAGTTGCCATATTAATTTTCAGTAATAATGAAACTGTATGACAACGGTCCAGTCGTCGTGAACCGTGCGCCAGGCTCCAGTTTCAACCTGCTATGTGTGGTCTGAGTTCCATAATGATTCAAATAGGCTACATGTCCCAATTTATTGCACAAAGTTAGCCTAATATGATCCACTAATGCTAGCAACCCTCAGGAACAACTTACAAGGAAAGAAAGGTAAACGGAATGGAATGGAATGATGCAGAAATAAATGTATGTGGGTATTGCTGACGGTGGCTCCCGATAGCTAATATTTAACATGATACAAATTGTAAAATAAAACTGAGAAAAGCCTGAGCATGTAATGAAAACATTCTAAAGCACATACATCAACTAGGTATGTTCAGCCCTATAGAAGCCTATTGTGTCTCCAAATTTCATCCGCAAATTATGAGGGCACACAATTAAAATTCTGAATAACAGCACAGCTATTTATATCCTATTTCACTGTGGAAAAGGGGCTGCAATACATCATGTTGATTTTCACTTTGCTTCCATATGGCTGGTTTCACGTTCGTCTCCAGGGATCGTAATGAAAAATTATCTAAAACAATGCTATGTGTATTTACAATCCCCTTCTCCAAACGGATTTCTCATTTACTTAGCTCTTAACAAAAGCTCTTATCAATTTGTAAAGTACAGTGCATGGAGAATGCTTTTATTTCAATAGGAAAAAAGAAAGTAGATTCTTTTTCCACTTGGAACCGGCAGGTTTGCTCGACCTTATTCATGGTTTCTTTGCGCATAAAGGTGGTGGAATGATTAGTCAAGGTCAGAATACGGCGACACACCTCTGCCACGCCTTCATTTATTTGAGCTCCACCTCAAACGAATAGTGGGTGAATAGCATGCTATTCTCATGCTTATGTTCAAGGTCTGAATACACATAGCGAGAAAAGCGCATAAAAAGGGTTCAACGTTCCATTTACGCACACTTAACTCAAATTGGAATCGGGCCTTAAAGAACATATTCACTTAGGATCTCACTTGGTATAGGCCCAGGACTGAAAATTAATGAATGCAACAACCATGTCTCTGTCACTCAGTATACAATTCACTCGAAAGGCACCCTTGGAAATATGCAAGTAAGGCTTAAAACCCTACAGCAGGGCTATTCAATTCCGGTCCTGGAGGGCCTAACATTTCTGGTTTTGGATTTTTGTATGGTTCTTCCAAAAAAAACATCCCATTTATGGTTCTTCAGAGACACTAAAATGGCTCTCCTATGGCATCGCTCTCAATAACCTTATTTGGTTCCAACTTGCACCTTTACTTTTAAGTGTATAATACAAACATACTTGTGGTCCTCTGTAGCTCAGCTGGTAGAGCACGGCACTTGTAACGCTAAGGTAGTGGGTTTGATCCCCGGGACCACCCATACACAAAAAATGTATGCACGCACGACTGTAAGTCGCTTTGGATAAAAGCGTCTGCTAAATGGCATATTATATTATTATCATAATCTAATCGTGTCGAGGGAAAATATATATTTTGTATTGTATGAATGGACTGCCTTTTCTGTGGTAAAACTCTTCCAATTTTGTAAAAAAGTTGACGTCATACGGAATGTTTCATATCTTAGGTACGATGTGACCGAGGTAATTCCTATGCCCTCATAGTTGAGTGGTTCTGTAATGTGTGTTCACTTCCCTGTTCCCTCACTCATTGATTGTCAGAGGTGTCAGGTTTGCTTTCCCTCCAGGTCTCTTTGGGGCTTTGCTCTGAGAACAGTCTGGCTGTTCAACTGACACACTTGTAATTCCACTCCGCCTCCCGGGAGTTATCCCAGGTTTGTGTTTGGCTTTCTCATTTGAACCCCTGCCAAACGGTACACGATGAGGAACCACCACATTCCTGATATTTGAGTCAATCTCTCCCTCCTTCCTTCTCCAATGAGCTCTGTGATGCTCTCTGTCTCTCTTTTTTTTCCTGTCTCACTGTTCCATATCCAAACTTTGGATTGCAAAACAGGTTGAAATATGGGGAATATGGAGGATGGGAAGTAGAGGGGGGTTAGCGTACTCTCATTAAAGTGTGTCTTCTCAGACACACCAAGTGGAGCTTTCAAACCTCTGAGAGCGAAGGAGAGAGAGAGAGAGAGAGAGAGAGAGAGAGAGAGAGAGAGAGAGAGAGAGAGAGAGAGAGAGAGAGAGAGAGAGAGAGAGAGATTGTGCTCCTCTGCAAAGATGAATGAAATACTCCAAATAAGGAAAACATAAAAATATTTCATTAGTACCTCTTTATTTCTCATTGAGTGACAGAGTAGAAGAGATAGTGCCACGATGAATTAATGATTTGAGATTCTTTTTCTCCTCTCTGTTGCCACTGTCGCCTCCCTGCCTCCCTTCCTCCACAGAACGAAATCAGCAGATGGATTTAGCCCCATTTTTATGAATTCCTCACAGACCCAGCTGCACATAATTACACCCAATTCTGCCACCTTATCTTTCGAATTAAAAATATTAGATTATTTGTGAAAGAAATGTATGCACCGTCTCTCAACAGACAGACCCAGCCAGGATCTCAGTATTTTTTAAAGTGACTCATTTTCACATATTCATATACAGCTAACTGAGTGTCTGCATATTGACTCTGATAGAGAAGGTTTATTGTAGCGCCAATATCTAATATCAACAAGCCCCACGAAAGACATGATTGGTTTAGATGATTGTATCAACACAAAATGCAATAGTTATTTCAAGAATCCACTTAAGAGTCATCACTGCTTTTTTTGTTATATGGTATATATTAAGAGTCGTATTAAGAATCACTTATGTATGCAACAAAGAAAATGGCTGCCGTGTTGGCTATATTGTGTTTCAGACTGGAACACAGACTTCTTTTGTATCATTGTTCCTTATCGCAGCAATAGAATACCTCTTTCCCTATTCAGATAAGAAATACAGAAAATTCTGTGAAGTGTTGTGATAAAAATGTACCCCCTTTTGTATAATTCAATTAAGTTTATATTTCTTTGTGTATATCATTGTCTAAAACATTGGACTGTCTCAGGTTTTAACTTTGCCAGACAAAAATAATGCATTTCTCGTATTATTTCCCTCCATTCATTAATTTAAAGTCCTTATCATCATGGCAAAATGTTAGCAAAATTACATCAACATACAATGGCGGAAGACTGTAACAAGATTTACTGAAACAGACCAAATAAAAGCAGTTTGATTTGACATGTTGACAAAGTAACAGTTTAATTGAATTAGACATGCTATTATTGTAAGACATGCCATCCCTCTGTTGAATCTAATGCAAGATCTAGAATTCACTATTGAAAACATAGGATTCTTATGAAGTTGGTGTGAAGAAAGAAAGTACAAATAAAAATGATTTATGGTTATTTAATTTGAATTTGCACACCATTTTCTAGATGGTGATTGGTTGGTCAAGTTAAAGTATATCTTAATGAGGATGCCTCGTTTCCTCGTTTCCTCTGTTATGTGTTATTTGATGACCGGCTATAAAATGATTATTTGATTAGTCTGGGGTGGCTTTGGGAAGAAACAACACTGACTCATTCTTAGAGTGGAAGGGAACCAATCAGTCTTCCTCATCCCTAACATCACAAACACCACTGTAGACATTAGCTTATACCTTCACCCTACAGTGTCACCAATTGATTAGCTGATTGAGATCCCATTAATTCCGGGTCTTAATCTAAGACGTCTCCAAGCAGAAGCCTCCTCAGGAAGATCACTGTACCACTGATCATATGTACTGTATACTTTAATGAGGAATTAGCTTACAGTGAGTGGGCTGTCATAGCTGGCCATTGTGACGAATTGATTACGGTTGAAAGAGGTGGAAAGAGAAGGTGAGAGGATATGAGGGTTGGGTGGCATGGGCGATTGCAGCAGTTTAGCTGTGTGTCTCTCGCCTCGTACTGTTATCACCGAAAAGAGAAGCACGGCAGTCTGGGTAACAGGCCTGAGCTCTTCTCTTCCTGTCACACTTAATCACTGGGCACGATTGCAAACACACTCATTAAGAAAAGGAGAGCGAAAACACATGTTTGTCCTTCAAGTACATGGCTGCTATCGATCGGCATCATTATCCGCCGATGAAATTGCTGTCTAAGTGCTCTTAGAGATTCGTCATTGAATTGTGTGGCGATGCTGTTGATTAAAGTTATAGCGTTTTTGGTATACAATTAAGGCGTGTTTTGTATTCACCCTGTTGTGTTACAGTATTTTGATATTCTGCAGACATAGTAATATGATCGTTATTCAGTTTCACGAGCAGGCTTTGCCCTTAAGTAGAGGTGACTTTGGCACTAAGTTACAACTGTCACTATAGAGGACGATGTTGAAATGAGCTGTTAATCTTTGAAACATCTTTAAGGCTGTGGAAATCAACACTTGAACATTTGGCACCAGACAGGACATTTATTCAGTTTCAGGTATTTATTGGATATGTATGTTTCAAAACGGATATTATTATACTCTTTGTATGTAGATTAAGATCCTTTGCATTTTAGTATTTTGTTAGGATCCCCATTAGCTACTGTTAAAGCAGCAGCTACTCTTCCTGGGGTTCACACAAAACATACAATTCAACAACTGATGTGTTGCTAAACAGAACCAATTCATTGTCATCCACCTCCAGAGGTTTGAGCAGTAGGTTTCTATAGATATCACTAAAGACCATAAGCATATTATGTTGAACTTTGGTTGGTTGTCTATGAAGACTTACATGCTGTGCTGTGTTTGGTCTGTGAAGATGTTCATGTTGAGAAGCTGAAGACTGTCTGCTGCAGTAGAGTAGGTACTGTGGTTTCTCTCCAGTATGTGGTGACTGTGGCATGTTGCAGCCTTGGGATATAGACTATCTTGCTGACTAAACTGTACTATTTGACACAGGGCCTAGTTTCTCTCATGCAAGATTACAGTAGGCTAGCAACGCTAGTGTTTCCATGGCGACTAATTCCATGATCAAGAGGTTTCAGGCCTCCCTATCTCGTCTAGCCGCCAGCTCAGCAGATGTGATCAGTCACCGGATTTCAGAGCAAGATTCCTCAAAGGGAAAATATATAGCTGATTTTCGGGGGGAAAAATTAAGTCTATTGGAAGAATAAATGTGTTAGGGGTTGTCCTTGAAAACAAATTCATCCCCTTGAACAAGATGTTGACTTGGTAGCCCATTTGTTGAAATTGTGTATGAGTTGAAGAATTTCAATGGTACAATCAGTGTTTCATGAAGCCACTGTTGATAGATAGACATCTACATGCAGTCCTAAGATGAGGTTGTGTGAATGAGGAAATAGTCGGCTATCTAAATGTGAGAAGATGTGTCTTACAGTTCCAATTATGGCATACATTTCCATATGACTATCCAATATGAGGGGGTGTAGTCTTTCTTTGGCTGTTTGGTTGTGGTTCACTACATTTTGAAATAAAGCCTGAAAGATTCAGAACAATAATTGTCACATCTGTCCCTTTTCACAAAGGCTGCCGCACAAGTTGGACCGGAGCGCTCATCCTGTATAAATTATGGAAATGGTGTAAATAGGAAAAAGTGTTTTAATCAAATGTTTCTTTCAGTTAATGAAATGTCTCGCTCTTATCTTGGTCCCCTATAATCCATATGTTAATGTCTAATATAGAACTATTTATCTGTGCAATTTGCCCCTTTACTCTTTCTGTGTTATCTGAAATTGTGCTGTAAATTTGGCCCCGGTGAATGATTATGCTTATCGACCTGCCCATAAAGCTCATATTCAAATTTTGTTGCATGATTAGCCCTATTTATCTATATAATTGGATTGAGTTTGCCTCTAGTCTATGTGAATGTGAGCTGCTGATTTAGAGCAGCAGACAAATATATGCTGGAGAAGATGGCCACCTTAATTGTATTTCAGATTAATTCCATTTGGATACAATCAATAGTTTTACCCTTGAATTTTTGGAGTCTAATCAAGTCATAGTTGCCTATGAGATTATTGAAAAGAAAACAACCTCGGGCCTGGCGTCAAAATGAGACAACACAGAATTTACTGCGGGAAGGATTAGTGTCTGGAGACCGAGGGAGATTTGCACAGGCAGAATGTGAACACTGCAATACAATACATTACAATCGTTGCCGGCATGGCGTAATTCATGCAAACATCCCCAAGCTATTTATACCACGCCACTAGAATCTAATTGTGTCCAATACTTAATCCAACTAAAAGTAACAGTGGCAGAGGTTCAACTTCTGTTAACATGAATATTTAAAATATGTTGTGTTGCTAGACAAGTGTGACAGTTTGCGTGTGTTTTAGGGAGGGAGATTCAATGAATATGTTGAAGACCACAGGACAAGTTGCAGTTTTACTCCAATTGGTTACATTTTTGTATTAAAGGAAAAAAAAGATCTTAGAATGATGGGCTAAGTGAATGTGGGACAAATCTGTCACATTAGACAGCTTTGATCAATGGGAGGCTAGACCACCTTTGAGCCCCCCATTACTATGTGGTCTGGGAGGCAGCCTCTCATATCATTACGCTCCCAGCATCCAACATCCAAACGGAGAAAAGCACGCACACAACAGCGTTAGCACACAAAAGTAAAGGAATTTCATTAGCCGCCTCTAAAATTGATTGTGTATGTTTTTACTGAAATCAATAGCGCTTCGCTCTGCGAGCTAATTGGATTACATGTGCAAATATCAAGGTAATGTGAAATGTTTATGAAATTATTACCTTGAAAGTAGGAGGTTGATGTTGATCAATAATTCATTGGTATTTATTCATCTCTCGAAAAAAGTAAATACACACATTACCTGTCCTGTCTTAAGCTAACGGCAACACAAACCCAACATTCTTGCCAGTGACATTAGCACTAACGCTAATCGTTAAATGAAACTGTCCTCTATTGAGACGGCTACGAGGACACACTCTGCGTTAAGACTGTTTATTAATCAGGGAATAGTAAGTAATCCATGGCCATTAATGGAAATGGCTGACACTAATGGATGGCAGTTGCTCTCCCACACTTAAACAGGGACTTCATTACTGACAGGGAGATTAGTGGATGAGAAAGCGCATTAAAGACTCCACCTGTGAACGCCGCAGCGCGCACTGCCTTTGACAAGATGATGGAACACTGTCAACCTCATTTGCTCTTCAATAGACTATGTTTAATTAGAGGATTCCTCAAAAGAAGCCAGCCGGAATAGAAAGAGATGACATCAAACTCATCATCTCTCCGATTCTTCAGTGCTCCGATGCCTCAAATTGTATAATCACTTTTTTTTTTTGCTTATGACCTTCCTCTGGAGTCCTTATAGAGTAATATTAGCTTTGTAACCAGTGTGTTTGGCTGATGAGAGGTCTAGGTGACCTGGCTGAGAAATGTGGCATCTATTAGCCTGCACTATAGCTGCACAGTAGCTGGTGGAACAAGAAGCTAATTCCACAGCTTGCACTTGCCGTCAGTGTCCCCAACACACCATTGAAGAGTATACACACCCCTGGGTTATACGCCATCTGCATCAAATGTTGATGTAAGGGTTGTATAATGCATCCCGAACTCCGTAGCCACCAAAGGGTTAAGCACTTAGCCGAGACATGACAATACAAATTCTCCCCATAGCGCTATAACATGCTCCCTGAAAGTGATGAGTGTCTGATCATGCATCTCAGCATTATATATCAGACCTCTTTAATGGATTCTTCCAATGAATCCTTGCCATCTCATTATTTAGATGGAATAAAATGCCAAAAGCGGAAGGACTCACGGTTTCATTGGCCGGTGTGTCTGATAGTCTAAACCATCTAATGACGGCTAGAACTACTTTACAGCACCTGGAGGATTGTCTGTGTTAGAGAGATCTATTTTATTTTTCTATTTTATGTCATGGAAACCACTCTGTTCCATTTATACCATTCCAGCCATTACAAGGAGCCCGTCCTCCTATAGCTCCTCCCACCAGCCTCCACATCTGTCAGTTAATTTACTTGATATTCTTCACCCAAAACAGAACCAAATATGACAAGTTTAAGCACACTCTGAGGACCTGAAATGTCTCTGCAAGCATTTTATGGGCAATAGACTGAGAGGGGATCTCCAAGCACTGTGAAAAATGTCAGTAATCATCACGCTCAAGCATTTCTCTCTGTCACGGCTGTGCCCAGAAGTCTCCATCATCAGCCCTAGGGTCCCAGGGGACAGGAGAAATCACATTATATATGCTGTCACACAAAGTCACTGTCAAGGTGCACAGAGCTCTGGTGAGATATAGACTGACGAATTGCTACGAAAGCTCACCCCAGCAACAGTATGCTCGAATACGTTCAAATTCCAACAAGTGAGACACATTTCACAGAGATATTGAGCAAAAAACACAGCTCTCATCTCATTTGTACTTCCAAAACTTGTGCATTCTTTAGTGTTGAATTTGCAATCGAGCTGACCTTGTGCTCACTCCGGGTGAATCATCTTGGATTTTGATGAAGATGCTCTCGTTTTCTTTTACCACCCCCCAGGTTTTCTAAAAAAGAGGACCTGCCTATCAAATTGGGTGGTGGATGATGAAATTGCAGTGCAATAGCGAGCGGTGAGCGCTTGTTCAGCACACCAGACTATGCTGACCGTGTTGTGTCAGTGGGGTTCCAGACTGCTGCATTCTCTTGAGACTGGGCTGCCCGCTGCGCAACAGAGAGAACACAGTAGACGGAATTAACCGCAGCTCCAGAGAAATGGGACCCAATGACTCGTGACCGTGAATCAATTTGTCACTTTTTGGATCAGTCATTTTAAATGATTGTATCGCTATGTGATAATCTCCTGTGGAATAGAAATTCCAACTGGTAATTTTAATAATGCCTTGTTGTGTTCTTAGCAGATGTATGAGGAGTTGGAGTTCAGTTTGAAATGGTTGTAGTGGAACTCAACAGTACTTCTCTCCCAAAGTAAAGGATATAGTTCAGATGAGTTGGAAATGTTTTAAGCCCTGTAGGGATCGCACCTCATAAACCTTTCAGAAAGTGTTTCTAGTGAATATGAGGTATTTCTTAATACTATATTATTTCATTCTCTGGAGTCGGAGAGAAGCTGGAACTGGGTACTCTGCCTGTGCCCATAGTCTGAATTTGCAGGGAATTAAAGCATGCTTATTATTCATTTTCAGTGTACGTTCCGCGGTTTGTTCGCGTTTCTTATCCAAATGATGTGTTCAATCCATTAGTTATTCAGTCCAGTGTATTCTATACAGATGTTAATGATAGATATGCTAAACATTTTATTCTATGCATTTACAGCACACAGCTGCTTACTGCACAACACACTCAGGACCTCTGGCTGCTGTGTCTGCCGTGTCCCTCCTCGCCACCAGTGTGGAATCAGCAAAAAACAGGCCCTAGTCCCTCCAAGGACCAAACTCTATTTCATGTCAAGAATAGCAAATGGCAATTGTAGAAAGTTCTGCATGCACTTTATTCCATTCCAAGTAGCTCCAATGAAACAGATATTTCCCAGTTAATGTAGAAGTCTACAGACTGAAAAATAAGGCAATTTGTATCCATATTTGTTCTGTTTCAGTTCCTGGAAATCAATTATAGACCAGGACAACATTAGAAATGGAGTCCGGATTCATTATTAGTTGATTGATGGATTGGAGCCTTGAATGGGTAATGGTTGATTAGACTGTATATGTGGATAGGTTAGATAGGGGGTTGCATTGCATTATCTGTCTCTTTTATTTCTTCCAGTCACTTAGGACACCACTGTGAAAGAGTCTCTTCGCTCATAGATGTAAACATGTGTGTACAATTTGCACGGATGTTGTTAGCCTAATTTGTAAAATTGCCCATGGACAACTGAACACACGCAAAGGGTGGAGCCCCTCACATACATGCTGTGCACATGTGATGCTTTTGATTACCCTCACAAATCACCTCCTCTGGAGTGGCTCTCTCATTGTAGGCTTAATTTCCGCGAGCCAATTAAATGGATCCAGTGTTGGAGAGCATGGCCTTGGAGTTCATCTGCTGCCATATCCTGTTTTTTCCAGGAAGTAAGGTGGAGTGTGTGTGATAGATCCGGTATGCTGGTCACTATGACAGAGTAAGAGAGATATACGGTGGTAAAGGGGCCATTGAACGGTACACAGCACATATGAACTGCAATCTACTGCACGCTATCATTTCTCCAAGCACGTATGCCCTGACAGGAGCTGAGTGTTATCGCAGGACCAAAACTTCTAACTTTAGATTGGTGACCCCGACAGGATATATCGTAGCTATCCTTTTAGCGCATCCCTGAAGAAGCATTTCTCTTTCCTCCAGCCTTAAACCGTGCACCATAGGGACAGGTGATGAATGAAGTGGACACTGTTTATCACGTAAGGGGCTGGGAACCTATAGAACCATCCAGGGGAAGCGAAGAGAGGTGTTTATTTTCAGCTGCGCCACCATGATGTCATACGTGTCCAGATGGGGCATTCTTCATGTTAAATGTATGGTGGTTCCATGGGCCGGGAGCGTGCATTGATACCATGTGCTAGCCTGCTAGCTTTAGATGACAGAGCACCAGGCAGCCCTAGATGATGTAAACCCCATTTTGGGGACTTTGTGGTGCAATGTTCCAGTTCCACTTAGTTTGTGCTGAATGGGCTTTCTGAAGCATTGTCTGCAGTGGGACGCTTAATCTCACATGTTGTCCGCTGGAAATGAACTTAACGTTCTCAGCAGAGTTCTAAGTAACATAGACCAGAGAGACTTGGGTTCTGGGAAGGACCCAATAAATGATATATTTCTGAGCATCAGCTAAACCAACAAAGGTAAAACTGTGAGAGAAGGTATAGTATGTAGTGATATGGATGCCCCTTTGTTTTGCAGCCAAGGGCCTGGCCTGTAGAAATCACATGAAAGACATGGGGGTATTGACAGGTGCAATCATAGAGTGTCTAAAGGAAAGTAAGCTTGTTCTCTCTGAGGACGCACACAAACACAAACACACACATACACACAGCAAAGTATCCCATCTGTAATGAGTGGTTAGATTGGGAGCAGTGGGGTAGAGTGTTGAATGTGGAATTGAACTCCATTAGCGCTGAGCTGTGAGGAGACCCAGCATGCATTTCACTTGTGCCTCGACAGAGCCCCAAATATATGGAGATTCAGAATCATCCGCTTCCCCTCGCACGGCTGCCCCTCAACATTAACCCTGTTAACAAATAGGGTGTGTTGTGCATATTTAAGCATGCATTCCATTTACAGAGGATAAACAGACACATATGGGTCTGCACACCCTCAAGGACAATAGCTTAGCATGTTCATGTATGCTTTGTCTGCAGTCATGCACATTTAAACCAGATTCTGTTTGAAGTGTGTGCCTAGACATACAGTATTTGATATGAGGGTAGATTTTGTTTGTGACCGGATCGACTGGTTGCTAACCTAATAAAAATGATCAAACAAAACTCCATCAGCAATGGGCTGCCACTCTCTTGACAGTGGAGGTGTTATGTTCTGCTTAATCATGGACACAAACAAATTATGCCACAAACCAAAGTGAGTAGAGTGGAGTAGAGTCCTTTGGGGTACTATGATTGACACGCAATTGCCTAGTATAAACAGAAAAAGCTATTGGTGAAATATATTCTTTATTATATACAGTAGGTATAATGTATCTAATACGGACAATGCACAATGTTCAACAGTGTAGTTGATATACAAATTATGTTGAATAATAATAAACTGCATTCATCAATCTGACTCCATTATTATGTGAGTAAATGCTATAGGTCATAAACATATACTGATGAATTTCTAAGATAACTTTACGTGATCCTTAAGAGGCTTACAGGACTTATGAGTTGTTAATAGCAATCATAGTCCAAGCTTTAATTTTGCAAGTTTATCTTAGACAGACATCTAAAGTTAGAACCTATGCATAATCTAATTCTATGTGTATAGTATAGATAACATTTACCAATAGACCTATAATTACTGTGTTAAACGAGGAACGCATTTACTCAAATCAACTAATAAGATGTATTAGTCATGAAAGAGACACTCTCACAGTGTACATGAAATACATTACATTTACGTCATTTAGCAGACGCTCTTATCCAGAGCGACTTACAGTTAGTGAATACATATATATATATTTTTTTATACTGGCCCCCCGTGGGAATCGAACCCACAACCCTGGCGTTGCAAACGCCATGCTCTATCAACTGAGCTACATCCCTGCCGGCCATTCCCTCCCCTACCCTGGACGACGCTGGGCCAATTGTGCGCCGCCCATGAGTCTCCCGGTCGCGGCCGGCTGCTAACTCTAGTGGCACAGTTAGGACTGCGATGCAGTGCCTTAGACCACTGCGCCACTCAGGAGACTACGTGATACATTACAGAATGACACAGAGTAAATGACAATCAACTAATAATATGTAACATGGTTACAAGTATCTTCAGTTTAGAATAATCTCTAAGAGAAAAGACTGTGTGTCTGATAAACACAGGAGGCTTGTGGATACACGATTCTCAAAGTATCCGCGAATTCACTGCCCTTTTAACCACATTCAAGTGGTAACTCACCACCAACCTGAATTAACATTAGTTTGCACTTTGCTAGTGAAAACTAATGGCAGGAAAACACACCCAGATTCTAATCTAATCAACTCAATTAAATGTGAATGTTATGACCGGACAACAGGAATATGCCTGATAACCGGTCAAACCAATTTCGACCCAGTCACTCTGAAAATACATCAACCAGAAAACAGCTATTTATAAGCTCTTGAAACAAACCAAACACAACAATTTAATTCACACAAGAACATTCATTTAGTCTATTCCACTTTTCATCGGTCTTCACACCTATCCTGGTGTCAATGCGAGCTCAGGATGTACGTCGCTTCTTTAAAATGTTATCATACGTCATCTATACGGAAAATGCTGTATTGAAACAACATGACGGGCTGGCGTCTACAACTCGCCAGACGCGAATATCACCATCTCAAATGTTTATACTACACCTGACTTACACTACCGTTCAAAAGTTTGGGGTCACTTAGAAATGTCCTTGTTTTCGAAAAATAAATAAAAAAATTGTCCATTATAATAACATCAAATTGATCAGAAATACAGTGTAGACATTGTTAATGTTGTAAATGACTATTTTAGCTGGAAACGACAGATTATCAGCAACCATCAGTCCTGTGTTCCAATGGCACGTTGTGTTTGCTAATCCAAGTTTATCATTTAAAAAGGCTAATTGATCATTAGAAAACCATTTTGCAATTATGTTAGCACAGCTGAAAACTGTTGTGCTGAAGCAATAAAACTGGCCTTCTTGATACTAGTTGAGTATCTGGAGCATCAGCAATTGTGGGTTCGATTACAGGCTCAAAATGGCCAGAAACAAATAACTTTCTTCTGAAACTCGTCAGTCAATTTTTGTTCTGAGAAATGAAGGCTATTCCATGCGAGAAATTGCCAAGAAACTGAAGATCTCGTACAACGCTGTGTACTACTCCCTTCACAGAACAGCGCAAACTGGCTCTAACCAGAATATAAAGAGGAGTGGGAGGCCCCGGTGCACAACTGAACAAGAGGACAACTACATTAGAGTGTCTAGTTTGAGAAACAGGCGCCTCACAGGTCCTCAACTGGCAGCTTCAATAAATAGTACCCGCAAAACACCAGTCTCAACGTCAACAGTGAAGAGGCAACTCAGGGATGCTGACCTTCTAGGCAGAGTTGCAAAGAAAAAGCCATATCTCAGACTGCCCATCTTAATTTTATTTTTACTGGCCAGTCTGAGATATGGCTTTTTCTTTGCAACAAGAATAGACTGACGAATTTCAGAAGAAAGTCATTTGTTTCTGGATATTTTGAGCCTGTAATCGAACCCACAATTGCTGATGCTCCAGATACTCAACTAGTCTCAAGAAGGCCAGTTTTACTGCTTCTTTAATCAGCACAACAGTTTTCAGCTGTGCTAACATAATTGCAAAAGGGTTTTCTAATGATCAATTAGCCTTTTAAAACGATAAACTTGGATTAGCAAACACAACGTGCCATTGGAACACAGGACTGATGGTTGCTGATAATGGGCTTCTGTACACTTATGTAGATATTCCATAAAAAATCAGCCATTTCCAGCTACAATAGCCATTTACAACATTAACAATGTCTACACTGTATTTCTGATCAATTTGATGTTATTTTAATGGACAAAAAAATGGCTTTTCTTTCAAAAACAAGGACATTTCTAAGTGACCCCAAACTTATGAACGGTAGTGTAGGTAAAAACCTATTTTCTATTGTTCAATTCTCATTGCAGATGTAATTCACCATAGCTTGTTGGTCAATCGATTATAGAGTAATGATCTGCATATTATTAATCTGGAATGCTATCATTATGATTATTAATGAGTTATTCATATACAAACTAAAACAGGACCAGTTTCAACTGAGAATGTGTCATAATTGTATTCCTAAAACGATTCAAACATTTGAATTTGAAAATATGTTGTTGGCCTTTTAAGCAATGTCACATCTTGGCGAGATCTTTTCTTATTTTGGTAAATGAACGTTTAGTAATTCAGCACACACATGTGCAGACTCGTCTGCCGCTCATCCCATGTTAATGAATCACACTAGTTCTCCTGCAGCCTTCCATTTCAATCTCACACCGATAAGTCTTCTTATCATGTCATTAGAAGTGATCAAGATTGAATATCACTCAGCTTTCTAATCTCACGCTCTTCCAAGGCCCTAAATGAATCTGAAGCTGTTAATTCTTTAATGTGAGCGGCATGGAACTTCATTCTCAAGTTATTCAATTAACTAATGAGAAATACTGTCTCGTTAATAACTGATATAAGATCCTCATTAGCGACATTATGTGACTTTAGCTAGCTGCGTTGGAAGCTAAAGATTCCATGTAGTGAGCGAAGTGCGTTTTGCTGTACATGTAGCGCAGTGAGAATTGTGTCAAGAGTCTTCAACAGGCACATTCAACAAGATTCTCAGTATCAAGATCAAGGCTGATGACTTAAATTGATATTACAGCGGTGTGGAGGATTCCGATGGTTGGGAAGCGCTGTTAGTGCTCTTCTATAAGAACACTTAATGATGTACCTCTTTTGTTTTGCATGATTATTTGAAATTCATGAAGTGTTCAGCCGCACCAAGTTGACATGCGTCTCCATGGAGATAAATTATTGAGTGGACTTTCGAGTGAGGCGGTTGAAAGTCAACTCCATTAATAAAACACAAGCCTGTGTACTGTTATAATTGCATTATTTCCCCCTACTTGTGTATATTATTGTCTCCCTGTGATAAGTGGACGGTAGCCAGCACTTAAGGACATGTTTTTTAATCACAGCAATTTTGAGTATTTTCCAGTTTCGGTTGGATTTTCTTCAAGTTTGCCCTTGTTGGTGTTTAACATTGTGATAAATAGGAAGCTCAGCTAAAAGCAGCTTTATTGTTTAGTGTGATGTCAGTGCCATATTGGCTTCATCGCATGATCTCCTCTTGGAAGCCATGGTTCCACATTGCAGAGAAAACAGAGGGTGCACTCTCTCTTGTCTCTGTATTTAAATTCCTGTCTCTCGTCCCAATAAGATTACCCCCTTCGATCCTATGCCAACCCTTGCCCTATTGTTTATAAGCTCTCAATGCTAAACCCTAGGAATAATGATATTGCTGTGTGACTTTGGAACATGCTAGCGGTCCTTTGCCAGCCAGAGGGAGCACAGGTATAGGCTTGTCAGTCAGAGGGATTGGAGATGCGGTTTGAGTGTAGTTCTGGGCATGTGAGTGGATTGGAGCGGACATGTGTAATGTGTGTGGAAAGATGTCCTGTTGTGTGAGAGCCAGCTGCGAACTGTGCCAATTCTCCCTATTTCCCTCTATTGCTCCATCTCCATCACTCTCTCTCTCCTTCTGTCCTTCCCTCTTTCTCTCTCTCTCCGGCTCTCTCTTCCTAAGACAATTATACAGATGTCTAATGCTCTCTCCCGGCTGTAGGGAGTGCACAGAGCATCTATCATCCTTGGAGGGGGTATGAGCTCCAAGCCCCACGTTTCGCTCCACAGAACGCTCGCTCCTCTGGGCTGGAAGGACGGCAGTCGTACCGGGATCCAAACCTTGGCCCACGGCCTGCAGCAGGTTTCCACAGCTCTCCCCTCTCTCCCAGATCTAGGCCGCATCCATGTGTGCCAGCAGGGTTTGCTGGTATCTAATCTAAACCAGGTTTTTGTTTGTCTTCTGAGCTTGTTGATCAAGAGAAAGCGGTCAGGAGGAGATATAAGTAATGCTGGTGACAGTGAGATACCAGTTATGCCGAGCCCTCCGTGCCCCTACAGGGGCTGTTTGCCAACCGGACCAAAGGTTTTCAGGGGTCGGATAAGAAATACAAACAGCTAAACATACCCTACAGGATATGGCTCTGCAGTATCGTAATGCCTGACTGCTGTATCGTCATGTTTGATGCTAAAATACTGTAAGGTAGCTAGCTGTCATAAGCCTGTCAAGCGTTTCCCTATGTTATCCATGCCACCCAGGTCAGATAGATGAGTCTGGTTTCTTTAGAATCTCCTGCTAAATAGCAAACAAGCTGAAAGGGAGGTTTGTTTGGTGAGTGAGGGTCAGCTCACTAGGGGCTTTAGAGAAGCTCTCAAACATCCAATATCTTGCTAAATAAATGTGGCGGGCAAGCAGAAAAGAAATAAGCAAAAACCTGTACCCACTTAAGGCCCATCATTTTTTCCATGAAGTCACTGGAGGTAAGGGGAAGTTCATTTATTATAAAAACACTCTCCATATTTCATTGCCTTGCAGATGGTCATGTCTCCCTGCTTCATTGTGGTGCTGAGTAAAGCTTCAAGGACTTCGGCATTTATGGATTACATACCAAAGTGATGTTAGTCATTGCAGAGGTCGCTTCTCAGGGACATTTGCTGCCATAAGTATATAGACAGATCTACTTTTTTGTATACTTGTCAATTGTGTGAAAGTACAGTGTCAATAAGTTTAAAGGAAGACAGATAAGTAAAGCATAGCCCTCTGGCTTACGGTCGCTAAATACTTAACATGTGCACACAGTAGCTGCAACATTATTGAATGCATCACCCAGGGATCAACTACTTTCATCAAGGATCCTCCCACTCAGTTACCCTGTAGAGAGGTAAATTCCCCAACACAACACTTCTACTCCGAGGTGTCATGCAGTTCCCATACCAAAAGGTCAGAGGTTAACCAGTGATTGCGGTGCTTTGTCTCTGCGTTGGTGAATTTGGGGCCCAATCGAACAGGAATGAGCGGGATCAATACACACCAGGACACACTGGGGCCGGAATCAAGAATCAAGCCTTAGGTGGATAAGATGTGGAACAGAGAGAGTGCAGAGCCTTCAGAAATAATTGTGTACGCATCCCTACAGTCCAGGTTCTCAGTAACCTTTTGCTGGGTGTACTGTAGCTCTGTGAGTTCATGGAAACAGAAGGGAAAATAGCAAAATGGCAAATCCCAGCTGTCAGAGTGACCCTGGGGTCAGCGGCTGTGCTTCTGCCTGACCAGCTGTAAAATTAGGAGCAAACGAGGCACTCCTTTTAAAACTTACCCTGTCTCTCAGGGGTAAATAATTCATATTAAAAACAAGCTAGCACACAAAAGCACCAAAAATACGCCCAGGGCTACAAAGCCGAATGTTGTGCCAAGCGGGTTTTAAAATTTTCACAAGTTGGATTAACACAAGCGGGATCCGTTCTCTCAGAAGTGTGTTAAGCAGATCTGTTTCGGTGATCTTCCCGGAGCTAGAACAAATGTGTGGTATACTCTCCAAATGGAAAGTAGTGTCTTGAATAGAGTACATTACAATGTCCCCCTGTTGTGCATTTTAATTTAGGGATTGACGCGGGCCATGGTATGAACTGAAGCAGGTCACTGAACTGAGAGGGACCTTGATTACTCAACGTGTTGAATACTAATGAGCTTCGCTGCCGCTCGCCTTTTCAATCTCAATTTCACCAGGTGCTGTGGGCTTTTTCCGACACCAAAGCGAGATATTGGACCGGTTTACCCCTTTGAAAGGTCAGGGACAGACGAGATCAGATTCAGAGATAGTTGCTTTGTAACAAATCTTTGGCCAATGCATGCATTATGAAATCTGCTGAGTTATAAAGTACTACCTGTCCTAAAACATCCAAGCCCACCAATGAGTGAATGGATCTCATTTCCAGTGCATCTAATCTGTGATCAAATGCCAGTCTCATCCCGAGCTATTAATGGTCTGATTCCTTAATTGGTGAGCTTGCTCTGTTAATGCAATAGCCTTCTAAATTTGTCCATCCCAGTAATTTAATAATGGCCATTTCATGCTACTCTGACTTTTCAAACAGCTTGCTTGGGGCAGCCGCAGGGACTGGCTATTGATTGAAACTCATAGGCAGGGCTGTGTGTGTGAGAGAGCCTGCTCCGGCTTCTTCCCAGAATGAGAGTCCAGCCCCAACCGCAGCCCTCCCCACTCTCTCACACACATACGAACAGATACACTCAAGCAGACAGACACACAGACACACATTTATCACAACAAATGTGCACACATATCCAAATGTGTGCTTACAAATTCACAAGGCCACTAATAAACACACACTCCAACACACTGGAAGAAAGACTGAACCAGAAGGTTCTTGTCTCTCACAGTCTAGCTCCGCCCAGTGCAGCACCTAGCCCTTGTCTGTTACCCCTAATACAGCCACCCTAGTCTGGGTAGCATACAATGTTCACAAGTCACACTCAACTCCATCCCCCACTTCCGTGTGCGTGTCTGTGTCCTGCTATCCGGCCCTGTGCATGACGTCGTCCATGTGCGTGCGTCTGAGAGTAATGAGGAGTGGACAGCGGAGAGAAAGATAAGGAGAAGAGTGATGGGGGTCAGGCTAGCTTAGCTGGCAGTGGGCTTGCAGACCTCCCCTCCACCGCCACACAGAGCTCATGACAGTGCCGTTTGTTTGCACAGGGCGATAAATTATTTGGCTCTGTTGACGTGGATTAATGTAACCTTTGGCCTCCTCACTCCCTCCGCGTTTGTTCACAGGCACATTTGGGCCCTCTGAAGCCGGCCCTTAATGGCTAAAATGCATGAAATTCATATCTGCTTTCAAAGGCTGAGGCCAGAGAGTGACCCCGGTAATACTTGGAAACCGTCATGGAACTTTAGTGTGTGAGGTGGTTGAGATGCATTGAACAGACACAGTTCGTAGTTTACAGGCCCTCATCAGATTATCTTAAGAACAGGGGGTATAGTTATATTTTCTAAGACTGTTTCTTGCCAACCGCTATTGTTACATTGTAAGAGGCACTTTAGAATATCTAAGATGTTTCTTATTTCAATAATTAATCAGTGTACGGCTAAGGGTTGTCTTTATTACACTTAATGTGTGTACCCTATGGCCCTTATCTTTGATCTTTCATTCCACTCACAGAGGTTTGCATAATTCTGTAACGTAGGGCAGAAACATAAAAGAAAGCAGGAAATGTACAGACCGGATTGGTTGTCAACTTGGCAAAATATTAGTCAAGTAAACAAATGGGTGGGTGTTTAGGAGGTTGAACGGTATTGTGTGAGTTGTGATAGCGCCTGTGACGTTTTATGTTTATATATCTCAGGCTGTTGTTAAACTCTACGTAGGTGTGTGCCTGTGAGGATTCTATTGGTATGTTGGTGTCTACAGTGTATACGTCCTGGACTAATCCTATGGGCTGTTTGGTAGCCAATTGGATGTACTTCATGCAAATGAGGAGATCCAGTCTGCATTTCTGAGTTGCCAGGATATGTACTTATCAGATGTGTAAAGTAACTATACTGAACAAAACTATAAATGCAACATGTAAATTGTTGGTCCCATGTTTCATGAGCTGAAATAAAAGATCCCAGAAATGTTCCATATGCACAAAAAGCTTATTAAGCTTTGTTTACATTCCTGTTAGTGAGCATTTACCCTTTGCCAAGATAATACATCCACCTGACAGGTGTGGCATATGAACAAGCTGATTAAACAACATGATCATTACACAGGTGCACCTTGTGCTGGGGACAATAAAAGGCCACTCTAAAATGTGCAGTTGTGTTACACAACACAATGCCACAGATGTCTCAAGTTTTGAGGGAGAACGCAATTGGCATGCTGACTGCAGGAATGTCCACCAGAGCTGTTGCCAGATAATTTAATGTTAATTCCACTACCATAAGCCGCCTCCAATGTCGTTTTAGAGAATTTGGCAGTACATCCAACCGGCCTCACAACCGCAGACCATGTGTAACTACGCCAGCCCAGGACCTCCATATCCAGCTTCTTCACCTGCGGGATCGTCTGAGACCAGCCACCCGGACAGCTGAAGAAGCTGTGGGTTTGCACAAATGAAGAATTTCTGCACAAACTGTCAGAAACCATCTCAGGGAAGTTCATCTGCGCGCTCGTCGTCCTCACCAGGGTCTTCACCTGACTGCAGTTTGGCGTTTTTAACCGACTTCAGAGGGCAAATGTTCACCTTCGATGGCCACTGGCACGCTGGAGAAGTGTGCTCTTCACGGATGAATCCCGGTTTCAACTGTACGGGGCAGATGGCAGACAGCGTGTATAGCGTCGTGTGGGCGAGTGGTTTGCTGATGTTAACATTGTGAACAGAGTGCCCCATGGTGGCAGTGAGGTTATGGTATGGCCAGGCATTAGCTACGGACAACGAACACAATTGCATTTTATCGATGGCAATTTGAATGCACAGAGATACTGTGACGAGATCCTGAGGCCCATTGTCGTGCCATTCATACGCCGCCATCACCTCATGTTTCAGCATGATAATGCACGACCCAATGTCGCAAGGTTCTGTACACAATTCCTGGAAGCTGAAAATGTCCCAGTTCTTCAATGGCTGGTTTTCTGATCCACGCCCCTACTTTATTTTAGGCCATCTGTGACCAACAGATGCATATCTGTATTCCCAGTCATGTGAAATCCATAGATTAGGGCCTAATTAACTTATTTCAATTGACTGATTTCCTTATATGAACTGTAAGTCAGTAAAATCTACTTGAGTAGGATATTTCAGTACTCTTTCCAACCCTGGTGAGTGAGTGGAAGAGGGAGTTTGTGAGTGACTGAAAGAGTGTGAATGGGTTAGGGTTAGAGCACCCTTAGTGGAGTTGCCAACAAATGATGCATCCGGTTTTCAGGGATACAGCTAATTTAACCTAGCTTCCTTTTCCGCTGAAAACCTGATGTGGGAACTCCACTCAGGCATCTTTTTACACATGCTATGTTAGGTTAGGGTTAGAGTGAGTGAATGTAGAGTGACTGAATGTCAGCCGGTCCCATTGACAAGTAACAAGTAACAGAGGGTGAATTAGGGATAGGATGGGTGAACTAATTGGACATGTTTATTTCTGTAGTCTGAAGTGCTGTATATTGAAATCTGGCAACATAGTTTATGCACTTTATTTTGTATAGCTTTTTTATTTATCAATGCATTTTAATTGCTTTGAATGTTACATTTATTTGTAAATGTTAATAGTATGTTTTTGACAAATCCTTTTTTTTACATACATATGTGCCTTGTTTTAACTCATAAAATAAATTAAGATACTACTTAAAGTTAGTTCCTACTGTACATTAATTTCCTCTCCTTCAATTTAATGCATGGCAAAGATAACGTTTAAGTAACCTTAGCAGAATTAGCCAAGTATTAAGATACATTTTATTTTATTTTAAAAGTAACTCAATTCATTTTACTCTGAGTACTTTTTAAATGAACTACTTTTTACTTTTACTTTAGTAGATTATTTACACCAGTAATTTTACTTCTACTTGAGTGAAATGTCATCAAACTAACAGTACTTCTACTTGACTAAGATATTTCAGTACTCTTTCCATCCCTGGTACTTATCTCTGTGAATAATGCATGTGTCTGTGTTGGTGGGGATGTGTGATGGGTATTGCTGTTTTAGTACAGTATTGTCCTGTTTGCGTGTGTGTGTGTGTGTGTGTGTGTTGTGTGTGTGTGTATGTGTGTGTGTGTCTTTTTTCTCTGCGTGTGGGGCTCTGGGCAGGAGCTCAGGCCCTGTGGAGGGCTCATCATCCCAGAGCCCCATTCCCTGCAGGCATGGGTCACAGTTCCCCTTCTACCGTGAAACTCTCTTCCCACAAGCCACCACCACGATGTCTGGTCTGGCCACTGCAGCCACACAACAGCTCAACCCCCCCCCATCCCTCTCTCTCCATCTCATCTCTCTCACTCCCTTCAACCCCCTCTCTCTCTCCTGTTACACAGCTGGCAGAGGTCAGCGTGGAGGTCTCAGTTTACCCTGCTCTCACACAGAGACACAGACCTCCATATCACCCAGACTCAGACTTGCTGCTGCTGCTGCACTGTCACGCATTCAGATCTAACTGTCAAGCAGCATACAGTATATGTTGTTCTGGCTTTTCCAGTATAGCTCTGGACAGGGCAGGATTTAAATGTGATCTTCACGTTTTCTACGGGTGATTTCAGTTTGATGGTCTGTAAAAGAAAGTATACGTTTTCACCTTTATTTTTAGCAGTTTTAGCACCGATGTGTATGTGTTATTTTAAGTTATTAATTTCCGCTCATTCTGTTGACTGATATGTTCACAATAAAACTTGGACTTGATATTGTCCATGTATTTTGTCAGAAAGGCAGTGTTATAAATGTTAGTGCTTGCCTTTTGTACTTGTGCTGTTGTGTTGCACCTTTGCTTAGCACTCTAAACTCCATGTCTTAACCCAGGATAGGCAGTAGTATAGCTCTGAACAGCGGGCCCACACACACCAAGGCAACACCATTTGTGGATTAGTCTGATGAATTATTCAAGATGAAATTCCCCATTGAAATGTGTTAAAGGTCCCTTGCTGGGTTTAAAAAGAGAGAGTACAGTCAGCGCTGACAACAAAAGGTTCAACTTCAAATAAGGCCCCATCACATTAGCTCATTTGCATTACAAGTTATTCATTTTAACATTAGACTTTTGTTCTAACTGTGTGGCTAAAAATATTAACCAATTTACAACATGGATTTTTTTCTGTACCCTTGTTGTTGAATGGTTTGGCACACAAAGCAAAACAATTAGCTCCGTGGGGCGCTTTAGAAAAGTATTTTTGTTTGTTTGTACAGAGCTGCTGATGGTGAAATCTTGTTAAAGTAGTAATATGAAAACAGAGCCTCTGTACATGTTTCACTGTATGATGTAACACTGTGCCAATAGTTCCTATATAATTGTATCTAGCGTATACAGTATGTGCAACATATTACAAAGCAGACCAAAACTGCCTCGTCTTCATATTGTCAACATTCACGTACAGTAGCCTACTGTATGGGATAGAACATTGATGACAAAGCAAGTCACTGAAGTAGAACAATGGGTCACACATACTCAGCTGGAATGTTATATTTTAAAGTGGTTACTTAGACCTATGGATTCCATATGTGCATTATGTATTAAAATACATGTTGTTGTTTTTACTTTCAGCAGGTGGTAGATAAATGAGGAAAAGTACAAGTCCTGAATTATGTATGTATTACTATCATATATCTGATGAATCTAAGCAGTTCTTACTCCTGCTGTGTCCTACCTGTGAGAACTAAACAAATTAATGTTTTATATGGAACTATGATAATAATATAACATTTGTTTTGGTTTCTTATTGGATGGCAAGGTGACTCATGAGAAAGCACCATATTTGAAACAATATCCAACAACCATTTCCCTTTAACCCATAAGAGTCTAAGCATACGAGTCTAAGCCCTATCTAAGCCGGGGGGGTTCTACTAAGCTATATGGAATTGCTTTAAGAAGGTCATACCAAGGACAATTTAGCTATTTGATTTTAATTTTTTAAAAGATATATAATATATTTCTAAAAACATTATTAGATTAAACATTTTATTTGGCCTTACTGCTATCAGCCCATACAGTATAAACGCATTGCATAACAGATTCACTACATGGAACAACAGATAGTCCCCCCAAAAACTCTAAATAAATTTTGTTCTGAAGTGTCTGTCCTATATCGGACAGAAGCACTATATATACAAAGGTATGTGGACACCCCTTCAACAGAGTGGATTCGGCTATTTCAGCCACACCCGTTGCTGACGTGTATAAAATCGAGCACACAGCCATGCAATCTCCATAGACAAACATTGACAGTGGAATGGCTTTACTGAAGAGCTCAGTGACTTTCAACTTGGCACCGTCATAGGATGCCACCTTTCCAACAAGTCAGTTCGTCAAATTTCTGCCCTGCTAGAGCTGCCTCGGTTATTGTGAAGTGGAAATGTCTAGGAGCAACAACAGCTCAGCCGCGAATTAGTAGGACACACAAGCTCACAGAACGGGACCGCCAAGTGCTGAAAATCGTCTGTTCTTGGTTGCAACACTCACTACCGTGTTCCAAACTGCCTCTGGAAGCAACGTCAGCACAATAACTGTTCGTCAGGAGCTTCATGAAATGGGTTTCCATGGCCGAGCAGCCGCACACAAGCCTAAGATCACCATGAGCAATGGCAAGTGTCGGCTGTAGTGGTGTAAAGTTCACCGCCATTGGACTCTGGAGCAGTGGAAACGCGTTCTCTGGAGTGATGAATCACACTTCACCATCTGGCAGTCCGACGAAGGAATCTGGGTTTGGCGGATGCCAGGAGAACGCTATCTGCCCGAATGCATAGTGCCAACTGTAAAGTTTGGTGGAGGAGGAATAATGGTCTGGGGCAGTTTTTCATGATTCGAGCTAGGCCCCTTAGTTCCAGTGAAGGGAAATCTTAACGCTACAGCGTACAGTGACATTCTAAACAAATTCTGTACTTACAACTTTGTGGCAACAGTTTGGGGAAGGCCCTTTCCTGTTTCAGCATGACAATGCCCCTATCCACAAAGCGAAGTCCATACAGAAATGGTTTGTCGAGATCGGTGTGGAAGAATTTGACTGGCCTGCACAGAGCCCTGACCTCAACACCATTGAAAACTTTTGGGATGAATTTGAACGCCGACTGTGAGCCAGGCCTAATCGCCCAACATCAGTGCCCGACCTCACTCATGCTCTTGTGGCGGAATGGAAGCAAGTCCCCGCAGCAATGTTCCAACATCTAGTGGAAAGCCTTCCCAGAAGAGTGGAGGCTGTTATAGCAGCAAAGGGTTTACCAACTCCATGTTAATGCCCATGATTTTGGAATGAGATGTTCGACGAGCAGGTGTCCACATATTTTTGGTCATGTAAAAAAAAAACTTCTTATATGTAGTATATAAGACGTTTTTTTTTTTTTTTTTTACATGTATTTAACCCCTTATTTTTGGCACTAAACAGTCTCCATATACAGTATACTTCCATTATTTTTTTCAACTGGTACCGGGGGACCTTCAGACGAGTCTTGTGAGGCCTGTGGGCGTCCAAGAGCAAAACAACCGGCACTTACGTGTTCGTGAGAGTCTCACATATTAGTGTGTAGCCCAAACTGTTCGGACGCTACAGACAGAAGTTGGCAGATTGGCTGTACCGACTTCAGACGAGTCCCAAGACACTTGTGGAGCAAAAAACAGAGAACACCATCATGTTCGTGAGAGTCTCATCTTTCCATTGAGGGGTCATAATATACTGAACAAAAATATAAACGCAACATGAGCTGAAATAAGAGACATGGTAAATCATTTGTTAGCATGGCAACATGTAAAAAAAAAAAGGGGAGTAAATATGGATTCACGGTCGGTGAGAAGAGCATCGCATCATCAAAGCAACAAACACCCCTCTCCACGCCACTGGTGCCAGTTCAATGAGATGGGGAGATGAAAAAAGAGATGAAAGCTAATGAAAGACAAACATGAGAGGTGGTGAGGGGTGGGGGGGGGGGGGGGCAGTGTCTGGTGTGGTCCAATCAAAATACAGCATGCTGCCGCAGTCAATAGCAGGGAGATGAAAAGGATCTGGTACCCAGACTGTGAGGTCTCTGGGAGGGAGGCCTAGCTCTGTGTGTGTGTGTGTGTCTGTGTGTGTGTGTCTGTGCGCGTGTTGGATTGCCAAACCAACAAGCTGCCTTGTTTGCGCCAAGTCCTGTGCTCTAGCTCACTGTAGTGCGGTGCAGAGTTAGTGTACATATCACAGGGTGTTCTGTACTGTAGGTGTAACTTGCAGAGATGACATGCAGGCCAGCCTGGAGTAGTAGAGCACAGTATGGATATTTCACAGGTACTAGTACACTACGTTCCAGTACAGTTGCTTCGGATCAAGGCTACAGTACGGACTGCATGTACAGTTGCAATGAAGCAGCTCAATGAGCTCATGTTTGTGGATGCATTAGAGACACATGGAAGGACGTCATCACAATGCCTGAGATGTTGATGATTTACAGTAATTACTGTCACATGGTCATCGTTAAGTCTTAATCCAATACTATTTAGGAATACATGGTAATCATGCTGCTGACAACATTGGCATCTATTACTAACCTTCTGTATGCTACAATGAAACAGGTTGCAATACAGACACATGAAAGGATGTCATCAAACTGATTATAATGATGATAATTTGATTACTGTAACATGATCATCGTTTAAGTCTTGAATATGACATCATGCTACTGACAACATTAAAACCTATTGCGAAGCGTATTGCATTAACCATGAAACTTCTAAACACCATTCTTAGTTATAGCTGTTGAGTTAGATCAGACTGAATCACCAGTAGTCTGTGGTAGACGGAGCAGGCCCACTGTGCTGCGGTGATGTCAGTAAATGGTGCATGTAGTCTACTATTGGCTCACCTAATAAAACACAGGCAGTCATTAGCTTCTTCCGGGCTGCGGCTATGTGTGAGTGCTCGCACATGCGTGCGTGTTTGTCTCTGTATATAAACGCTTACCTGTACAATCATTTTGAGGGGTCCTCTCCTTCTGTCTCACCCCCCTTCTCCCAGTCTGTGACTCTCCCTCCTCTCTCTCACTCTCTCTTTTTCTCTCAATGCCCCCAGTCGTCTCTAACCAAAATACCCTAAACTTTCAGAAATAGCACTGTAGCCTATACTTTAAATGCATAAAGGCGAAACACCTCACTTAGTTACTTACCATTGTCTTATCTGTCAAAGCAACAATCTCTTTAATTGTGTATTTCGCTATGTTTTCTACATGATGGACACTTCACATTGTATCACACAGCCTCCCCTATAGACCTCGCTACTGCATGAGGCCATAGTCTGACAGGGTTTAAACGCAGTGGGTGTGTGATTCATGGTACTCCTGTCCTTTAATTGAGGAGATAAGATCAGCTGGTGTATTAATGGACAACTAATTACCTGACTGGAGGTATTACTGCTGCTATTCTGCAGGTAACGTATGCCTCAGCCAGGGTCACTGCCTCAGCAAAACCCTTTATATTTTGTCATTAGAGCCATAATGAAGTTATGCTTCCCTTTCTTCCCCCCTCTCATGTCTATGGCATATTGCACTGGTCGCCAGTGGAGTCGTGCTCAGTTTTGTGTTACAGGTCTGGGGCTGTATGTCGGCTATATGAAGAGACTGAGAGTAGGACAGCTGATTCCTTTTAGTTCATAATGATTAAGAGTGCATGGACAGGGGGGGCCTGATGCTTGATCAGCACCCCTTTTTGAATACAGGCGTCTGTATTGTGTAGGCTTTAAATGCGGCCTTTACTGTCGATGGAGGTTGTTTTGTAGCACTGACTGCCCAATGACTTATTTTACGCGGCCATAACAGTTATTAGAGTAAATGTTCATAGATACACAGATTGCCTATTAAAGATTGGAATTGTGTGCTATGTTGTTCTGTTTAAGTGTGTATGCTTGGCTGTTAGCCAGAGAACCTGTTATTTGGGCTATCTCTCGCTGCTGCCAGGCATTTGATAACTGGGGTACTTTTACACACATTTAAACCCTGAACATTCAAGAATGGGCCGAGAGCAAACAGTGCCGTCAACTGGATCTAGATAACTGGAGTGCCACCTGCTGGTAATTAAAGGAAATGCATGTGGAAAGTGCACAAGGATACACACTCTTGGATGTACAGATGCGCACGCACGCACACACACAAACACACAAACGCACACACATTTTACAATCCTTTTGGGGACCAAACAATTGATTCCCATTCAAAATCCTATTTTCCCTCACCCGAAACCTAACCCTAGCCTTAACCTTAACCTTAACCATAACCTTAAGCCCTAACCCTAACCCTAACCCTAAAATACTATAGCTTTTTTCCTTGTGGGGATCTGCAAAATGTCCCCACTTGTCCGAATTGTCCTTGTTTAACTATCCTTGTGAGGACTTCTGGTCCCCAAAATGATATTAAAACCAACACACACACACACACACACACACACACACACACACACACACACACACAAAGCATATATTCACTATTGCCATCTGAAGTGGCTTTATGATGAGTTTTCGATTTTGAAAAGGTCCTGTCCATAACTTTCTCCCGCTACCTTTGAAACATACTTGTTCATCATAGGATCACACAAAAATGGCCACATTATTTAAATATCACATGGACCCGCCGATCTGTCCAGCAAAATGTCTAGATCTTAGGAGAGTGACATTTTCATACCAGCAGAGTGACTCATCTCTCTCTCTCTCTCTCTCTCTCTCTCTCTCTCTCTCTCTCTCTCTCTCTCTCTCTCTCTCTCTCTCTCTCTCTCTCTCTCTCTCTCTCTCTCTCTCTCTCTCTCTCTCTCTCTCTCTCTCTCTCTCTCTCTCTCTCTCTCTCTCTCTCTCTCTCGTCTAACCCTCCCCTCTCTTTCACTAATGCTGATATGACCTGAATTGTGTGTCTGATCTGCATTAGGATTAGCAAGCACAGACCCAATGTGTTTCCTTATTGTCATTACCAGAAAGCGTTCCAAGGGTTTATAAAAAGTGCCAGAGGCATCTTTTGCTCCCCTGCTTTTCCTTTAGAGGGCCAGGAGAGAGGGAGGGGCAAAGGAAGGGAAGGAGAAAGAGGGAGGTAGGGCGAAAGAAGGGAACAGTAGGAGGAAAAGTAGTAGGGGCTCTTGGACCCTTGTTTCCTGTGTCAACCCTCATAGCGGGGGATAGTGTTCAGGATCTATTGATCCCAACACAGTGGAGCAGTAATCCTGCAGACTTGTTTGATTCCGACTGTTATCTAGGCCTCGGTGCACAGCCCAATCCTCCCTATATAAGACTTTTACTCCCTCTCCCTCTCTCTCTACCCCATCTTCTCATAAAGCATTGATATGCATGAGGGGATGCCCGGAGAGATGTTAGTGGTAGTGGTGGTGGGAGGAGAGAGGGAGTCTGGGTATTAAGTGTGTATATATTGCAACAGGAAATGCCTGGTAAGGTGACTGCAGACACAGCAGCTGGGACCTATCAGCGGCCTGATGGGAGATAGGGCCCCAAGAGAGGTGTTCACAAGCTACCAGCCCAGCGGACCTTAATTCTCTCTACTTCTCTCCAATTTTCGATTTCTCACTCTGAGAAACACCGAGTCTACACTTTAGGAGTTGGTTGATGTCGACTGACTGACTGACTGGTCGGTGTGGGAGAGTTTGAGACTTTTCTAGTCATCAACAATTTGGGGGTACTTTTTTCCAAGATTGCTTTGGCTCTATAGCAGTTAGGAGGTTTTCATGCTGTGACGACTTCGGGTTTGGAACTGAACTATATCATCCGCCCCACGTGGTGGAAATGGATCACCTGTGCTATCAGCAGGCACGAGAGGACCAAGTTGATCAAACGGGGGGATCGAGTGTGTATAAGCACATTATTGTAAGTCCACCTAAGCACATTATGCAGGGAGGGGGCAAATCTGCTTGCGTGCGTGTTCTTTAATCGGCTTTCCGTCCTCGATAACAATGTGTACCTATTTATATGTGTTTATGTAATGGCCGCCGCAGGTCTGTTATGGTGGGGCCCACTATGGGGACTGGGGGACCTCTGGGTGGTTCCGGGTCCCTCTTTTCACTGAGCTGACTTCTGCAGGGGGAGCCGGCTAAATCCTGTCTATTATCCCTGGCACTGCCCCGTGCCAGGAATGGGGCTTTGTGCTGTGCAGGTTGAGTCCTGCTACACACTGCAGAGGGGGGTGGAGGGGGGCACACATGGGCACAGCCCGATGGGTAGTCACTCTCACCCAGCGAAGGCACTGGGCCGGAGTACAGCAACTTGACACACAGATACAGACAGATGGGGTTGGGCAGATACAGGAGAGGAAGGCACAGTGAAAATTTACTAATTTCAGTTAACTGTTTTTCAATTAAGTTAGCCTGTACCAGGTTAAATAAAGGTTAAAAACAAATCAGGCATATATAGACTACTGTTATAATTTATGCTTCAAAAAAGTGGTTACAGGTGCAGTATTGCAGGTTTTGTATCACAAAACCTCAATCACATGATTTGGAAATAAGGTGAAAATGATGATCACACCCTCCCCTATCTGTCCTATTTCACATTGCCCCTTTCATGATGTACTGCTCCAGTAGGATTGGACCTGAATTTGGCTAATGCTGACTTTGATTTACATGTACCATTTACATGGTGGCACTGCTTATGTCTGTGCTTCTGAGACTTGCATTTAAACCAGCTAGATTATTCCAAACGCATATTTTATTTCACTTTTGGTTGATGGCCCCATATGGTAAGATGTTTCATTTTCAATACAGAATTCCAGATATAATGAAGCTCAATTAAAAAGCAATATGCAATGACTTTCCGTGATCATTAAGGCCTTTTTTGACATTTCAACATTGACACCCTGGTACTTTCTCAATCATTAAACATATTCCTTTTCTCATTTTTGCACCCTTTCCCTCCCTCCCTCCCTCCCGATTCTCTACCCTTCTCCCAAAGTGTGCGCATGTAAACTCCCCCTCATGGATTTAAAAGGAATGGACTGCTGTGAGGAATATGAAAAAAGCCATGCTTGCTCCTATCCAATGCTTTTAAATGCATGAGGGCGAGTGAACGAGTGCACACTTCTGGAGAGTGTATAGAATTGGAACGCAGCAATTACCCATATGAAAAAAAATTACTTCACATAAAATCCATTTCAAATACATGTAGAAACATTTGAATATTTTCTAAAAATGCATGTAATTCCTGTACATGTATTGCAGAGATGCATGGCTATGTCAAAGATTCTACAGTGTGGCCAAAGTGGTTCGTAATTCAGCTTCTGAAATTACTCTTTACGTATTGTTTAATGGAGATCATTTTTAACAATTATTTAGATTTCACCTAATGTTAACATTCTGTCATAAAGAGCACATGTTCAACTTCATAAAAAAACAACTTTTCCCATCAAAAAAAATAAAAAAATAACTATAGTAAGTGCCTCTCTTCAGCTTAATTAAATAATGAAAAAAGGCTGTTTTTGTATTTTTTGTTTTTGTCAATTCAAACAAAGTTAAATCAGCCATGAATTGGGTTGCAAAGCTATCGGTAATTTAGCAATGTTACTGGAATCTTCAGTAACTTTTTACAATTAACGGAAAATCTATGGCAATCTATCGTAACTTGTGTTATTTATACTTGAATAACTTTTTTTTATATATCTGTGTCTATATTGTCCATTAGTTTATAGTAGATAGACCATATGGTTCAAGAGAAAATAGCCTAATTAATGGAAAAAGCATTTAATCAACAATAGCAGTCTTTTCAATTAACTCTGCAACTCTTCCAACTATTGACTTTTTTCACAACTGCTACCAGTTTGACACAAAAACATTGACACAAATACGTATTGACATAGTAAAATATATAAAAGTGTGTTAAAAAATATAAAGGATATTTCATGCTGAAACCCACATATTAAACACCAATGGTATTCACTAAATATATGTTATTTTATTTAGGATAATGTTTTACAGCTTTGTCATTCAATAATATTCTTATTTAATGATTTCATATAGAGAGTGGGCCAGAGATAATTACAGACACCTGTGATAATATGAAGTACCCAAAAGGGCCACTAGATGTCTTGTGATAGATTACATAAAATCCTTGAAAGATACCAAAATTCTGGTAGTTTACTTGTAAACTTTGAACATTTTCAGCAATATACCCTCTCTTTGCAACCCTAGCCACGAATTTCCTTGTGACAGGGGAAATGGAAGCATGTTGTGTACAACAGGGAGGGACAATTAAAAGCAAGATTCACAAAACATTTTAAATTGTTAAAACATTTCTAGCCTGTCTATCTATGGGTAACAGGGTTGACGTGTTATGCTTGACCCATTCCGTTTTTCATCACAGAACACCAGAAAATGGCCAAAAAGAGTAGAACCAGCTCACCTACTTTTAAACTATTTGACTATTATATGTTCAAGGTTTCTTTTGAAATAAATATTTAAAAATGAATAGTTTCACCATATTAAAACAAGACTTCAGTTCACATAACAGTGTTGACCTTAGAATGAGGGACAGATCTAATCTTCAGAAATGACTGCAGCAACAAAGCAGCGAAATAACTATAGGGCTTTACAATGATGGAGAAAATGTTTAATATTTTAGGGAGTTAGTGGGTTAAAATATTTCTAGAAGTCACAGAGGGTGCATGGAGGGACAAAACATTTACATTTCAGTCATTTAGCAGACATTTAACATTTATTGAATTCTCCATGTGGAGTATATTAAAGGCCACTTAATTTCATATAGTTCTGCCTGTTGGAAGTTGGTTGCAATGCTCTCGTCAAGTTTGTTTGTTTGTTTGTCATATGCATATGAAAGACATGGAGTCACTACATGACCGATAATGTATCATGTTTGTAGTTATTTTTGTAGTCATTTAAATGCATTTAAATGCATGTTAGTGCTTTTGCTATGTGTCAAGTGCAATAAAAATGCATTTTGACTAAATATATTGTAGCGGTGGCAGCCTATTAGAAGACTTGGAGGCGTGGCTTGATGGGGGCGTTGCTTTGTCTTAGTGCTTTTTGGCCTCCCATGAGACGGATTGTCATGCCAGTTAATTTGGTATGTTGTGTTAGGTGATGTAAGGTAAAAATTAAAAATAAAATAAAATATGGCTTTACTATAGGCTGTATGAAAGATATAATTTACTATAGGCTGTATGACAGCAACCCCAAATTTCATAAGGTACCTAATATCCAGCTTCCTCCACAAGCTAGAAATCAAAGTCAAGGTATCTGCAGCTGTCTCACCACCATTCACCACAGAAGCAGGAGTCTGCAAAGGAGCAGTTCTCAGTTCATTACTCTTCACATTATACATCTCAGATATATATTACCCTCCACCTACCATTGGCCACGTGTTTGCAGATGACCTCTGCTATTGGTCAAGCTCAAAGTTCCCGCACCTTGCCGCCAACAAACTCACACAGTCCATATCCGAAATAGAAATCTGGTTAAACGTGGCTTGTCAAACTTAAACCTAAAAAAAAACACAGTGCATCCTCTTTACAAGAAACACCAACACAAAACTGAAGAAGCCCATCAATTGCACACTATATGGTGAGCAAGTTGCCTTCCAACAGAATATGCAGTGGACCACAGACACCAACAACATAGAGAAGGAAGGACATCAAATAGTTAACCACCTCAAAGCCCTCTGTGGAAAGAAAAATGGAGCAGCAAAGGAAACAGTTTAACAATTTTACTACATCAGTTACATAAGATCAATCTTCGAGTATGCACTTCCTGCCTGGATTACAGCCTCCACACATCAAATTAACAGACTACTGGGGCGGCAGGTAGCCTCAAGGTTAGAAAGTTGGGCCAGCAACTGAAAGGTAGCTGCTTCAAATACCGTAACCGACAAAGTGAAAAATCTGTTGCTGTGCCCTTGAGCACGGCATTTAATCCTAACTCCTTCAGAGGCGCTGTGCAATGGTGACCCCACTCCCTGCGGGTGTCTCAGGGGGAGTTGGGATATGCAAGAAACACATTTCCATACACACTTGTGTGTAACTGCACCCCCCAAATTCTTATAATAATAAACTGGCATACAGATTACCCCACTTCATCAAAACATCCACAACATATCCAGAGTTAAAACCATCGCAGACAGACAAGCAATAATAGGACAGCAATTCTTGAAAAGAGACAACCCATCACTGAAGAGAACCATACAAGAAGCACAGTGGGCCAGTGAAACATCACTATGCTGCAGATGTCAAAGCCGGACTGAAACCTAGATTGAACCAACACAACCCCCTATCCCTAACATAACCCCACCAAGCCAAACATAACTGACTCCAACCACACATGATCATCTTAAAAAATAAATATATATGGTTTTCTAACTTAACTTCTATTTTAGATAGGCTAATACCTATCTTTAATTTACCTACTTTAAATTTACTTACAACTTACTTTAAATATCTTAAACATGCTTTTTATCGCTTTAGTACCAAACTGTATGATATATCACATAACTAGCCCTACCCCTATTCCCTATCCCTAATCCGGGTCCGTACCCTTTAACATACTGTATATTCTCATATGAATTTTACATATATATATATAAAAAAATCTTACATTTCGTAATACATCTTGGAATGTATTTAAAATGTATTAAATAAAACAATCCAAAATACATGATTTGGCCAATTTTAAATATTTCACATGTATCCCAAAATGTGTATCAAAAAATATATTTTAAATGTACATTTTTTTCCGTATGGGATCACTCACTCATTTCACTCTCATTATCTCTCTCTCTCTCTCTCACTCACTCAATCACTCACTCACTATTTTTTTTTATGTGGGTAGAATACTATCTTCAGACAACTTAATTTTTTCTGCGCAAAAACTCCATAGACTTCAATGCATGATTTTCACATAAGTTCAAGTTTGAGTTCTGCTCTCATTTCTAAAGTTAGGATTCGGCCCGCAATGACTGAAACACACACTCTTCCTCCCAGGCCCCAGCTGTGTGTCTAGCTCTCCTCACTCTGTTTGATAGGCAGCTCTCTCCATTTGCTAATGTAATTACATTGACAGCAAACCTGAGAAAGTAAGTCATAAAAATCTCTCTCTCTTTTTCCTTTTCTGTTCATCTCAACGTTCTCCTTTTCCCTTTATCCCTCTCTCTCTGACCCATTCTCTCACTCCCCCTCTTCTTCTCTTCCAGACCCTTTTAGCAGCCCCTTCACTGGGGGAATTCCATTGGGAGGACTTTTCCTCACATTACTCTGTTAGTTTAGGCCTTTAAAGTGTTCATTGTCAAGGAGGACCGTATTGGTCATGGGACCACATAAGCCTTGAATGGTAATACGTTCAAGCAAATCTCCTCTTGTTCTTATTGTAGTTCACTTAATGTACACCATAACCTATGATATTACCATAACCTGTGTTATATGCACAGTAGAAACATAAACCAATGCAATAAGGTACTGCATGATGATGGTATCATAATGGGCACATGTCAAGGCTAGCCAGCAGCGAGACATAGGGTGAATGAGAATGGTAAAAGCTTTCAAAGAAATTGTTCAGAGTCAAGGAAATCTGTCTCACCAAAGGTTTATGCAGAATCATTGTTTACACAATTACTGCCTATACACACTCTGCAAACTGGTAGAAACTACTTGTTAGGGGAGTCAATGTGCCATTTTTGCTGTTCTGAAAACGAATCTGCGGTTTTATTTTATTCTGGTCCAATGAATCAAGCCCGTTTGAATAAAACAAACAGTAAAACGTCTGCTTCGATCTTTACCCTCTCTTTTACCCGTCAGTCAGTGTGTTCTATTAATCCTCAGTGATTGGTAACAAGGCCCACAGTGGGATAGGCAACAGCTCCACAATTACTGGGGACCGAGGCGTGGATTGGCCTGTGTTACATTCTTCCACAGATGTAGGAGCCTGTTAAGCACTGATTTATTTGGTATATTTGCATGGAGGTTAATCCAGACCTGTTACAGAAGAACACCCAACTCCCCATTGGCCCGCAAACTAGATTCGCTATGCTAATTCCACCCCCCTCCCCCCACAAAATTCCAAAACGTTTCCCCTCTTAAACAAGGTAATTGTTATTGTTGCCAAAGCTTGCGTTAAAAAACAGGACAGCCTTGTCTTGTCATGCTGCAGTAATTTCCGATGGCTGCACACTGGGCCAAAGTAATGTCAAAATTCCTCAGTTTGATAGTTTCGTCCCCTTTCGTTTTTTGATAACAGCGAGGAGCATTGTGTTTTTTTATGCAGTCTCTGTGGAGTTCTCTCTTGTTCTTTTTTCCTCTACCACCTCATATTCCCAACTGCTGCCTGTGCGCTTGCATCTGTAATCAGAATGTTACTTCATTGGGAGCTGTGCCTTTGTTGCCTGGCACTGCGGCGTCCCGGCTGTTCAGGGGCTCGCTGGGGTCTGCTGGGAGCTTAGCGCCACACTGGGTTTCAATGGGAGCCCACACCACTGCTAGTGCTTATCTACCCCCATGCAGGAGAGCGGTGGCATCGAACTGGTGGCTTATTAGCGAGGCAGGGAACGTATCCCAGCTCACACTGGGGGTGGGGGGAATGGGAGGGTGTGTCATCCCCTCTCATCTCCCCCATATATTATATTCTCACTAATGGCTAATGGCTACATACATCCCCATAGAGCCAAGGAGTCTAGGAACCGAAAGCAAACCTTTTTTGTGTCGATGATGCAAAAGTGAGACGAATGTAGGTTGGGAACCTAAGCACTTTATGTGTCGATGGAGGCATTTTGTTTTGCTTTGCGGTCAAATGTAAAACCGTCAAATGTTTTAAGGAAACACATCAGCACGGGAGAAACAGTAAGACAGCATTGTTTGTGTTTTGTATTTTTTTGCGACATGGTGTTATGAGGTTGCTTTCAGATGAGGTAAGGTATTATCTTAGGTTAAACGAGTGGAATCACAACGTGAAAGTAGTGCACTATCCTTCCTGTTGGTAATGTCTTCATTATGGTGCTGGGGCTGTGGCCATTATGTCAGAGCAGAAGGATGGTAATCATAAAATGAAAGGCCAGGAGGACCATTCTGCATCAAAGGCCTGCACTACAAATGTGCACCATTTATGTGCAATCACATACAATCTTACTTCCTCCATTTCTGTTTCCCCTTTTCACTTACTCCCGTAATTTCCCAGTCATTTTCCCATGCAAAACAGTAGCCACAGGACACCGGTTCACTATTTTATTTATTTCATCAGTGAAGACTGGGTTGTAGCAGAGTGTGCAAGGTTGTAATATAAGCTTGTACATTTGCATTCAGTGTTTAAAAGCATGGAGAATGTCATTGATTTATAACCATGATGAAAGGTCACTTGAGAAAGTAACCTTATTAAACAACATACAGGTATACTCAAGCATATTATTGGATAACCATTAGCAGGTATTCTGGCTCTCCCTGCTGTAAATAAGGAAGGTGTGAAAGGCCAAGGCAAAACACTGCCTAGAAATATGATTCAAATGAGTTGCTTTTAGGAAACATTCACAAGGTTTATTCAGCTGATGACCAAAATGTATGAAGATCATTAGTGATCTTAACATTCACTAGTACTTGTACATTCAATACATGTATTATAATACATTTCCACTCAGAAAGAACACATTTGCATGTTTCCTAGAACTAATGTTAAACCTCATGTACTGGATCCAACACTAATACACAGTAAGGGGGCCTCCTAAGTATTGTTTAATTCTAGGAGACATGTACGCATTCCAGTGACTTGGGCCTATTCCCGACTTATCCTCTTGTCTAAACCACTCTATCCACTGTATACTCTCCCAAGTCCACTCAACTACTCCACATGCTGAAAGGGCCTGAAAACCTAGATGGAATGACGTGTAAAAACTGAAACACCGGTCTTTGCGGGATTTGTGACTTTCAGTGAATGTGGATCTCACGTGTCCAATTATCTGTGTGCTTTGTTTATTGTGAATTATCCCTATTTTCTCCCTTTCTTGTTTTGTCAGCGTGAATACCTCGCAGACTGATTGCACTCGCATGCTGGCTTAAAAAGAGACATCTCCTAATCGCTGGCTGCCTCCAACTGTTGTTTTTAGGCATTAGCTGGTGTTAGGAATGAAGGACAGCGCTCCAGTTGCCCGCTTTGAAAGATTGATATCATCTGTGGGCCTCATGGTGCTTGGCTGCATGAGTTGATGACGGCTTTGTTTTGTGCGTGTGCGTGAGTGAATGTGTGTGTGTCTTTGAGTGTGTCTTTGAATTTTTGAATGTGCGTTGCCTGCATGCATGTTTACTTGTGAATGTGGAGTGTGTGTGTATCTTTGTGTGTGTATGTTGGTTTAACACCCACCGGCGCTGGCTGGGGTACTGGCGTGAAGGTGGTTAGTGGTGGTGGACGGGGGGGGGGCATCTGGGCCTGCGTTGCATCCAGGCTTCAAGCTCTTCCAGTGGGGTGGAGAGCTGCCAGTCCCTCCCTGCGCCCAGTCTCGGGGCGTGGTCAGGGCTGAGCAGTGGCACTCCTAATCCGTACGGAGCAGATGAGACGGAGGAATCTGGCCCTGGCCCAGGCTGGGGAAGAAGGGAAGAAGCCCCAGCTACTGGAGCCGCTCCAACAGGCGCTCTCATCCTCTCAACTGTTGCAAAAGGATTGGTGGTTAGCGGGATAATCCAACGGCGTGGACGCTCCAGATAGCTGCCTGGGCGCAGGGAGAAAAAAGTACTATACCCTACCAATACAATGAGGGTCTTTAGCTGCTGCCGCAGGGCTTGAAGAAAGAGCCAAATCTCAGTCAAGTTATGGAAACAATTAAAATACCAGTTATTTTATAAATATAATTTTGTGTAGGTGATGTTGTCGTCTTTGAGTGGTTCAATGGTATCTACAGTACAAGCCGCATATCGTTCAAAATCTTAGTATCAAAGCATAGCAGTTATAGGACTCCAATTTTTTCTCATCACAACAAATCTAAAGTGGTTTTGTAATTTACTTCCAACTAGTGTTGTAGTTTCATATTCAGTAGGGTTTTCGTAATCGTCAGTAAAGATATTCAAAATTAGTTGTTATCTCAGTCTCACTGATGAACAAAACAAACAAACCGACACCTGGCTGATGTGCACAGATCGTTTTTGAAGCAGCAGCTTCATTTAATTTAATTTCCCTAGTTAAACACACATCCACCTGTTTGTAAGATGTTGTCCTTGCAATATCTTTTTCAACTCTCCTCACTTGGTCCACCGACTGTTGTTTGATGGTTGGTTTGAAGCCTGTTCCCTTGCACTTGCAAGGACACTCGAATATGATCCCGCCTGCCCTGTAGGCAGCAGATGGGAGAGCTCCTGGGTGGCATTTCGCCCATTCCAACGGGTCATCGGAACAATTATGAATGTGAACATCAGGTGACTGCTGATGGGAAATCTCCAAGAATGCTTCTGGAGAATTTAGTTCTGGGCCAAATGTGGTATGTGCCAAGTCAGAAACCAAACTGCATCGGCCAGACAGGTGTTTGGAGACATAACAGATATTTGCTGTGATGAGATATTGCGAATCATAGATTTAGGCTATTGTGTGATATTTTGCTCAAATCGGTTTGGTAAGTTGGTAAACAGCTATACGGTTGCAGATAAATGGGTATTTGATAGCAACCTGCATAAGTCAGCTTGTTTATTGGTTTGTTACATAATTTGCTGCTTAGTTGCACATGTTACAACCAAATATGTATGTCCTAAACAGATATGCCAATTATTTAAATGTAAACCAGGAAGGCGTGACCGCTTCAATTAGCAGCCTGTCCCTATTTCATTTTCTTGTAAGACCTCCGAGAGTTTGTGATAAACACAATGCAGACCATGGCTATACATTTTCCCATTCTATGTTTGGAAATGTAATGTTCCTTTGCCTCAAACTGATCTGACAGTGCAACGGTATGGGTGTTGCAAACTACGCTTGAGTCCAGAAGCATCCAATTAAAATGGGTCTATTTGTGAATGCCTGGATCTATATCTCAACATTGTTGAAACTAGTGTAATTGGAATGTATGTGAATTAAACCCCCTATCCACCTGGACCTGCATTATCTCAGAAAGAGAAGTAGTCACACTATTGACTGAGCAGATTTTTAAACATCAATGAGTATTCTTTCACATGGGTATGTGTGTTTATATAATGTTTTACAATTTAAAAAATATATATTGCTGTGCTTTACAGTATTGGGTATCATCACCACATGCACAGTAAAAATTACGGCCATGAAGGCAGAAGTGAATTGCTATATTTTTCAGGAAACAAATTATTATGTGACCATTCATTAGGCTTTTCAAACAGCAATGCATTGATGTTACTGGCACTGGTCCATTGCCTTGGGTTTTCTTTAACTCCAACATGGCCCTGTGAGAGTCTCTCTCTCTCACTCTAGCAGGGAGTCTCCTGCAGAAAATTCATTTAGACGATACGTACCAAAAGGAATCTTTCTACTTTGGATACACAGCAATTATGTACAGGAAGAGCTCCTAATTTTCCATGTTAAGAGCAGTGCTAAAATGAAATTAGCTGTGCTGTGCTCTGCTCTCTTCTCTGAGCACTATTCTCTGGGATATTGTGTTTTCATGGGGAAATCGGCTCCCCGCCTGTTTCCATTCACTTCATTCTGTGAGCACCGGGCATAATATGATTGTCATTAATTCCATGCATAAAGGGCCTCAATCCAAATCTCATAACTTACATGAAACAGTCTTGATTTATTTTACTCCCCCTTTTTATTTTCGGTCTTCAAACATACCCTCCTGGCTGAAATAATGCCTTTCAACATCCAGTCAAAGGAATTAGGGAAGTTCTCGGAGGACTAGCTGCGGGAATTTTATTTTTTGCTCAAGTCGATATCTGCCCACAGCAGGTACCTACGCCTGAAGATTGAGGTGATATTGGGGAAAGTATCAGCAACTTCATTATTACACTCTTCAAATATATGCTTTTTAGCTTCTATTCAGAGTTAAGCAGTGAAACACGCATACGATAATCTTTAATGTGTGTCTGTAGAGGTCTCTCTAGTCTCGTATTTTTGTAGTGTTGTAAGCCTGTAAGAATGTCAGTTGCACCTCTGATGCTTTCCACTGCAAGGACCACTGCATTCAATCAACACCTTCAAGCCTGGCCATGCCTGTGTGTGCATGTGCGCGTGCCTGTGTGTGTGTGTGTGTGTGTGTGTGTGTGTGTGTGTGCATGCAAATGCACAACTGTGTTTGTAAAGGTTGCCAGTTGTTACTCTTAGCTATCCTTGCTACCATCCAACAGAGCTCGACCTTGCAGTAACTGTGATGGCTTTTGTTGACAGTGTAACAAACTAGCCAGCCTGTGCTTTCCTGTAGGGCGGCGACCGAGGACAAACGTGAACCCATGCCAGAGGCAGTGGCGTGTTTTCATGGATGCCAAGGGAAGCCAGGCTTATGTGTTTCATAATTTTCCTTCAATTCGCAAGAGGCTGAATGTATCTCACATGAGAAAGCATCCGAGCGAGCGAAACAGCGTCCCTCTGTCTCTCTACGTGTAGGCCATCTATCTGATGCTGTCTGGTCCAAACGAGTATGACATTGTTGCCGCTCATAGCATTGAAGGCAAGGGAAGACAGCGAGCATCTGGCCTCCCTTGACAAAAAAAGTATACAAAATTAGCCAATCAGCGTTGAGCGAAACTGAGCAAGCTCAACTGTGAATGGTCCTGGCGCACCGAAAAAAAAAGTGTCAAGGGAAGCCAGCTTGGATTTGGCGTCACTCCTATCAAATCCCATTGAGAGCATACTTGAATTGTTGCATCTCATTGTGTTGATGTCCTCTGGTGGCTAGCTACCCAGCTAACAAGGAACATAACTGAGACATTTGTGAACTCACCTTCATACGCAAACAATCAAACGTGTCAGAGACTGGTGAGTTGTCACGTAGAAAGAGGGACCTCCTCCCGGGATCCTTTGATGAAAGGATATATATTGATGGGATAGGAGTACCTCGAGGGGTTTCAGAAGAATTAAAAGCTAGGAATCAGATCACAGCTGGGTTTGAATCAAGTATTTTCTGGTGGTCAACAATTAATAAAAAAACGTAGATTGGATAAATTATATTTACTATAACCAGCAAAGATTTATAAACCACACTCGTGATGCAATAAAGGGATTGGCTGAGCAGACAGCGGCAACTAGCTTAATAGCATGGCAGAATAGAATAGCTTTAGATATGCTTTTGGCTGAGCGGGGCGGAGTTTGTGTTCTGTTTGGATCTATGTGCTGTACTTTCATCCCTAACAATACAGCACCGGACGGGTCCGTGACCAAAGCGCTTCAGGGACTCACCACGCTGGCGAACGAACTGGCTGAGAACTCTGGTATTGATAGCTCCCTAAACGGTTGGTTTGATAACATATTTGGTAAATGGAAAACTATTGTTGTAACTATTCTGGGTGCAGTTATAGCTTCTATGGGTATACTTGTTCTTTGTGGATGTTGTCTTATTCCCTGTGTCCAAGGGTTGGTGAGCAAGGCGATGGAGAAGGCGGTTTCCCAACAGATGGTGAGATATGGCCCAAACCCGGACTCCGACCTAAGGAATGAAGGATATGACCTACCAGGCTTGGTGGAGGACGACGACGATCCAGATAGTTTGAGACTGGATGTTTTCCTAGAACTATAAATCTCTAGTTTAAAAGTTATTGTAATGATCTTTTGTGTATTAAAGTCTCGTTTTAAGTATGATGTACTAGTTACCATTGCTAAAAAGTAACGTTACGCTTTTAATCATGGGGTAACCCTGATGAACCTGTAATGTTTTTATATGCAAACCAACTTATATACTTCAATGAGTGTGATTCATTTCTATAACAACATATATTTTGTATGTGTGTAATATTTAGTCAAAGGGTGGAATTGATATATTAATTATTAATGACTAATTATTACACCCTGAAACTGTGTATAATGTGTTAGAAATGTGTGAGTGTAGGACCAGTAAAGGCTATGGCATTGAGCCACTATTTAGCAATGTGAGTAAGAGTTAGGCCAGACAACAAAGACAACTGAGAAACTAAGATAAAGAGGCCTCCCAATTTAGATAGGGGAGAAACTGTTATGAAAACATGGTGCAGAATATTGTGAGAACGGCAATAACTGAGTAATGCAGGGAGTAGGATATGTGTGTGTGTGTGTGTGTGTGTGTGTGTGTGTGTGTGTGTGTGTGTGTGTGTGGTGTGTATGTATGTATGTGTGTATGCATGTGTGTATATGTGTGTGTGTGTGAACTGATGGTCAGTAGAGCAGTTTTAGAGTGGAAAACTACAGCCCGCCTACAGAGGGGAGGGATTTTTTTAAATGACGTATGAGTATAAAAGATGGACTCTGAAATTGTGATGGCAGAATTCTCAATGAATACATATCTCTGACTATGCAGACCGGGACTCTGGCCGTTATTTAAATCCCAAAAGACTTACAACCTTTTGGGAGACGCACAGAGACACTGAAATAGTTTGTTAAATAATTCACGTAACAGATGGTAAGTCAAATGTGTATTTATTAAAATGTCAAATGAATTAAATCAGTAACAAGGCAGTTACAAACTAAATGTGAAATCCAACCACCTGTTAAGATTGGAGAGAGAGGACAAAGGAAAGGTGAAGGAGACTGGTCTCATGGCCAAAACTGCCTATGAGGGAAGAGAGGGACAATACCTAACCTCTGTCTTAGCCAGCATAGGTGGAAAAGTAGTGATATGACATGGAATGTACCATTTCAATTATTTTTCACAACATAGGAGCGTCCCTGAAAGCACACCCCAAGGCTACCTAACAAGAGGTAGATGACAAAATAGCAGACGCTCTCAAACATGCACCAGCTCGGCTCAAGAGTAAGAGAAAGGTATGTTAACACTTTATGATTTTTTAAACTTTTTTAAACTTCACTTTAATACAGTCGGTCAGTATAGCTAAATTATTGTGCTAGTACAAAAGGAATGTAGTAGGGAGACGACGTTAAACCGGCATTTTGATCATTTGTTTACGGAAAATAATGACCAATTTGTGTTATTGTGACTTCCAGGAGCGGGTCGAGGAAGCGACAGTGGATGAGGATGGAGCAGCAGCACCTGAATAAACATAACATAGTTGTTCACTTTTAGCTTTAAGCAGTTTTACAGTTCTTGATTGGAGTGCAGTGTTCATGTTTTACTGACTTGTTATTTTGTGAGCTTATTGCTGTGATTTTATTTATGAATGTATTGTGATACAGTTTAAGTAAAAATAAAAATAAAAATAAAAATATCTTATTTTCTGGAATTTTGCATTTTTCGTCAGTGGACACCTACCGACAGGATACTGTGTATATGTTCAGGGTAGATTAAATGACGTGTCTTAAGGGGCCTCCCGAGTGGCGCAGCGGTCTAAGCCACTGCATCAAAGTGCAAGCTGCATTGTTACAGATGCTGGTTCGATACTTGTCTGTGTCGCAGCCAGCTGTGACCGGGAGACCCATGAGGTGACTCACAATTGGCCCAGCGTCATCCGGGTTAGGGACGGGTTTGGCCAGCCAGGATGTCCTCATCCCATCGAGCTGTAGCGACTCCTGTGTACAGTGTTTCCTCCGACACATTGGTGCAGCTGGCTTCCAGATTAAGCATGCAATGTGTCAAGAAGCAGTGCGGCTTGGCGGGGTTGTGTTTCGGAGGATGCACAGCTCTCAACCTTTGCCGAGGCCGTACCAATATGACGAAAAGGGGGTGAAAAAAAACATGATATTCAGGGGCCCCCTCATTTCAACGTCCTGAAGTGACTTGGGACGTAACTTGTGTCAACTGACACCACAGGTACATCTAGGAGAAGTTTCATGAAAACATAATTTTTGTCAACCTCATAATGTTGCTACATGTCAAAGTACATTGAAAGCCCAACAAAATGCAGTTTCTGGTAACTACTGGGAACGTAACTTTCATCAGTGGGTACCTACAGTCCCAATAAGGCACGTAATAGTGTGCACGTTCAGGGAAGATTCAAGGTAATCTCTTATAACATTACTGAATAACGCTATTTAACTGTTTAACAATCCCCCACATTTCTACGTCCTGAAAAGACTTTGGACGTAAGTTGTCAGCGGACACCACAGCATCGTAGAACGCACGTTTCACAATAACGTTATCATCACTTATGTGGGGACTAAAATAACTTTGTGGTCACATCCTGGAATGTAATTATGTTTGCTGGGTAGCCAGCTAGCTAAAAATGGATCGATGTCCTGTATACGAGACGGTTGAGCTAACGTGCGCTAATGTGATTAGCATGACTGTTGTAAGTAACATCAAACTTTCCAGGACATAGACATGTCTTATATGGGCAGAAAGCTTACATTCTTGTTAATCTAACTGCACTGTCCAATTTACAGTAGCTATTACAGTGAAAAAATACCATGCTATTGTTGCTTATCACGGCAACTTGTTTGATACATTCACCTCTGAAGGTAAATAATGTACTTACATTCTGTAATATTGCTCTGATTTGTCATCCTAAGGGTCTGAGATAAAATGTAGCATAGTTCTTTTTGATAAAATCAATTTTTATATTCAAATGTAGGAACTGGGTTCTACAGTTTGACCCCTGCTGTCTGGGCTCCTCACCCACCCCGCCCGGCCATCTAGATGTGTGAAAGTTAGTGTATAAGCTAATGATCCATCATGTATGACATTCCTGGGAGTGTGTAAACTTACAGTTTGTATTACCATATCATTTTTGTATGTTCTCTATAGTTATGTACTTGAAAATGTATTAATTGACCAATTCGGCACATTTGGGCAGACTTGATACAAAATAGTCCAGTATTGCAATGCTTCACTGGATCAATCTGGAACTTTGCACACACACTGCTGCCATCTATTGGCCAAAATCTAAACTGCAGTATTATATTGTGGCCTTTCTCTTGCATTTCAAAGATGAGGGAACAAAAAAAGAAATAGAAAACGCATGTTTTTTTGTTTGTATTATCTTTTACCAGATCTAATGTGTTATATTCTCCTACATTAATTTCACATTTCCACAAACTTCAAAGTGATTCCTTTCATCTGCTTACGTTGATTGGACTAAATTGTTTTTGGTATATTTTAGTTGTCACTGTATAGGTGATTAGATGATGTTGAAATGTTGAAGTTGAAATATTGCTGGAATAGTGTAGGCAGTTCCTGTTTTCTTTGCGACTTGTGGTAACTCTCTCTGGTTCTAAATCAGTAGTTGTTTAGTGGTCTGAAAATGTCGGAAACATTAACTTGCTTGACCATGCTGCAGGTCATGTAACTGTCTGTTACTGTTCATGTAATATGCTTTGTGGACTTCACCAGACAGAGGTTGCTCTCCGGTTTTGTGATAAAACAAAGGTGTGGTTGAATTTATTCTGCCACTGTGTCTTCTTATTGTCTCGGCCTTTAGGCCTATATATCACGGACGCAAGACATATGAATTAACAGGTTATAGAGCAAACAACACAATTATCAAAACACTTAGGTTGTAATATGGCTTTTTTTTGGCTTACCCAGTGATTTTACCCATGCACCGCTACTGGCCAGAGGAGGCCATGGAAGCCATTAGCAAGTCAGCTGTGACCTTGCAAACAGAAGTCCTGATCCGGAGCCAAATTTCACACACCTTCCCTATGCTCTGGCCCAGTGTGCCAACAGCACCTGGTGCCTCTCCAGAAGTGGGTCTAGAGGCCAAGATAGAGGATCCCTAAGCTGCCAGGCTGGTGATGTTTTACATTAGAATGGCTAATTTCCTGGTCCAATGCTGATTGCTCAGCTCGTTGATGCAAGCTATGCATCTGTTAGCTCGCTTCTGTGTAACAATACAATAATATAGTATAATATATTGCAATGCATTTTTGGATCACTGATTTCAATTTCATGTAGCATTTTAAATAAAAAAATCCATGCTGTACCAACATAAAAGTTGTTATTGTCACAAATTTATTTGAGAACTCAAAAAATTGATTTGCATACATTTTGAATTTATCTATTCCATCTCCTTGACAAGTTCTTTAGAACGACTCTTTGCCAAATACAATGTGCCTAAGTAATTCTCATTTGGAGCTTGCATCCCACCGCTTTAGCCTAGAGATTCTCATAATCACCAAACCTCCCACAGTGAAAGATTATCAAAGAACCAATGTACCAAGTCATCGCTCTCCACAGAATCCTTAAGGCAAAGAAGGGAAAAACATGCATACATCAAGCGGAAACACTGTTGTACATAATTAGGTACCTTATCCAAGTGATCAATGCAACCCTAAAATCAATACAAACCCAATAAAACAACACAGAACAAATAGAGAACACACACAGTAGTAGGACCACGACAACAAATGGTTATGGAAAATATGTCTTCAAACCAATCAGCTTACATGTACATTTTCCATGCATAATACATAGTGTTGTCAGTCTGAATGAGTGTATCTAATGCATGGTTGTTGTGGGACTGTGGCTGGGCTATACAGGGAGACATTCTCCAGACAGGGAAACAAGGGGTCTCCAAGCCCAACGGTGGTTTAAGAGCTAACGCCACAGAGACTCACCCACCCAATAAAATCTGCTTTCAGGACCATTTATGTGAGCGTAGAGTTCATAAATACTCCATGTTTATCGCATGATTTATGCAGGAGCAGTTTCTGTATTTTTAACTCTTGGGCCCGTCAGTACCGCACCGATTTTACTTAATGTTACAATTAGCTCTGGTAAAAAAGCGACGTGAGCGAAACGGTGTAAGGAGTAATTGAAGAGTAATGCAAAGGTTGATCTTGAAGTCTGTTGTGTTCCTGTTTCCAATTTCCGCCACCACATTTTCCCACATGAAATTGAATAACCTTCATCTCTCCTCATGTAACCTTCAGCATTCGATTATCATACTAAAGTCCTTAACAGCATGAAGCTAATTTGCAGAGCTACTGATGTCTTTGAGAAGGTCATGGTAATGAAGTATACATGACGGAGGATAATTTGGAGCATCACTTATTGAACATTTGAACTGTTTATGGGTCGTTACACAAAAAGAGTGCCTTTTGCATCCATTTGATATTTTAAGTAGAATTTGTACACCAATATTGCATTTTAAAAGCCTGTTATATTAAAGGACGTGCCCTGTAATATAGACCACATGGAGAATTAAATAAATCTGATTATTTATATGAATACAGACTTGCTGAAGTGCCAAAATTCTGCATTTTGACATGTCCCTCTGTGCACCCTCTGTGACTTCTAGGAAGATTTAACCGATTGAACCCCAACATTTTCCCAAGATTTCACCATCATTGTAAAGCCCTAGTTATTTTGTTGCTTTGACAAAGTCGTTTCTGAAGATTAATATTTATTTCATGTGATTAGTGATTATAGTAATTGTTTTATTGAACCTCTTGAGATGGGAAAATTTGTTGAACATGATGACAGAATGACAGAATGTTATATTTAGGTGAAATTAAAAGTTTATTTTACCAAGTTACACTTCTCAAAAGGCATCGAATTGGTGGAACAACCCTTATATTTACATGAGGCGTGATACTAATGGGGGAAGGAGACCCCGTATGACACTGAGGACGTTTTCTGTAACCTTTGACAGTGTTCTCCACTTCACTTTCACTCTGCGATAACAACAGCTAACAACAGTCCATGGAAACCATTCCTCAGCCGCTAGTAGTTCTAATTAGCCTTTCTGACATGAGATGCTTTCAACGATTCCACCTTGTTATGTTTAAACAGATGATGGCTGGTTGTTAATGGGACGGGAAAAAAGCCTATACTCAACTAACTTCCCCTTTCTCTGATAAGCTGGGAGCGAGGGAGAGGGAGGGATGTTTTCAGTGGCTGTTTCTGTGAGTGCTCCTGTCAAAGGCAGCTCCATCCAGCCTTATCTTCCATCTTCACTTGGAGCCGCTAGCTAGCTAGCTGATACCTAGCTTGTTCTGAGTATGCTAGCTGTAGCAGCCTGACATCATAAATCAGACTGAATGTAATACGCCCTGGCGGGGGAGGTGAGTTAGAGTTACCTCATCACACTGCAATGCTTTGAGATCCTTGAATTAAAATAATTATACATTGAGGCTATTAATGGGATACAAACCCTCTAACCCCATAAAGTCATAAATGTTTACCTCAAGATGGTTATGATCTTACAGAATACAACAAAGCACACAAAATACACAACAATGAATCATAACAAATGTGATTTTAACTATGCCTTTTAAACACACCGTCATAGGCATGTTAAGACATTTTAACAAGGAGGAAAGGAAACTTGAGCCAATATCATTCATTCAGTCTCCATTTAGCTGAGAGTAAAAAAGCACTTGAAACTCCAAACATGTCCAAAAAGCTCATGTGTATTAATGCTGTGAGAGGGTTATCCCTTAAAAGAGTTAAAAGAGAGAGCTCTTTTTTAAACTCCTATGTTTAACAGATCTTCAAAAGGAAAGCCCACATTGTCCCCTTGCTTGCCACCTGCACACAGAGGGCAGGCTGCCACTGTCTCAATGGAGATGCATGCGCACCCCAGCAGGCCTCGAGATAGCAGCTAAAGAGCTTATTTCCCAAATCTCTTTATCCTTTCTAGAACTGGGAGATGTTGACAGAAAGTCAGTTAACTCTAGCCAGTGGCAGCTGCATGGGTTTTGCATAATTAATTATTTATACCAAGCCAGACACAGTAATTACCATCCAGATGAATATGATATTCTAATCAGGCACGCTTTAATTTTAATTGCCCTCCAGCATCTAACTGTCAGCGCTGGCCTGGCTTGATAAAGTGGAGACTCTCGAAACACCATTAGACATCTGCTCCAAGAGCATTGCCTCCGCTACCCCACCAACACCACCACTCGCCATAACAATCAATACAGGATTGGTGTGTGTGATTTCACTCATCTTTCTGTGGAAAGCCATTTTCCGTCAATGACAAAAGCAGAACAAGGCTTCAAGCCACAAGGCCCCCAATGACTGATGAGGCCTAGAGGGTTGGGTTTCTCCGAATTTTGATTATTCCGATAAGATGAAGGAGCTTATCAGGCACCTGCCCGGACACACGTGTGCTGGGCAAGAAAACGTGGTTTGTGGTGTATCATCATTTTGTGGTATACTAACAGGTACAAAGCAAGCTTGATGTGTTTGTTTCCTACAATATCCTATCCCAGTATTGTCTACTGAATCACCATGATCATTCAATATGATATATAAAAAAGAAAAAACCTGTCCCAGTCTTATGTTTTGTGTGACATCTAATTTAATACTCAATCTTGACTAAGAGGGAACACAATAAGCTTTTTCAGCACTCGTTAAATGAAGATTGACACTCCTGGTTCACAGATTTCACAGATTTGGGAATTTCAAGTCCAGTACCATGACGACGGGCTCTCCAAAGGCTCTCTGACAGATCTCTGCAGCAAGCCCAGTAATCCCAGCAGCTGTTTCTATGGAGAGCCATGTCCTGGATAGATTCCACTCTGATATTCCGATAGAAAAACATTATCACACATTTTTCACAGGTCTCACATTAGCCATATGAGCCAGCTGTAAGGATCCCCATTCCAATTCCCCTAATTTTGTTACTGATGCGATGTACGATAAAATACAACACGATTAAGCAGTGCCATTCAATTATTGGATTTTTCTGCAAGAGCATCAAGATGAAACATAACACTTAGCTATGCTGTTCATGTCATATGAATATTTGTCATGATTGAGTATATGAGCTCGGTATATGATCCTACTCTGCCAGGTGGCTTTTTATGCATCCCCACCAATAAGAGACAGATAACAAACCATTGGCAGAGGGAGATGTACATGAACAGTGAACAGCTGAATCAGAAAAATTACACCAGTGTGGGGATGTGATATTTGTGGTGCTGGAGGCCTGCGCTATACACTATCTCAGCTTGTTTAAATTAAGGCCGCCACTTCTTCTCTAACCCAGGGAGGAACTGAATGGAAATGAAAACACTTTAACTTCCTTAGAACAATCTGGAAAGGCGATAAACATACAGATGTAGGATTTGAATTTGAGCCAGTTTGCTACAGCAGGAAAATAATCATGCAGCAACAGGAAATGTGAATAATTATGTGGATTATAATTAATGGACATTTTTGTAGGGGTTGATAAATTTTTTCGTAAGGGAAAATCAAGTCTGAAATTTCTAAGTGGAAATTATAAACTTCAGAAGCCTTTTTAAACCTCAAATACACTACAAGTTAAACATTTCCTGCGTTGCTGAAAAGTTATCCTGCAACAAGGTGATCAAATTATGATCCTACATCTGTATGGAAACCGCTGTCGTTATGCTGCTCCGCACCTTGGGTGAGAAGATGGATGGCCTCACAAATGTGCTTGACAGACTGATAAACCCAACGACCTCAGCCATTTTGGACACTTTCCCCCAACTGCACACGTAAATTAGGGCTATAAACTTGCAGAACTGCTTAAATACTTTCAGCAAAGCCATTGATTAACACCTACCTTTAACACCTTATTTGTTATTTTTTTTTGCAACCTCTGTACACTGTAAAAAAGCCAATTTAACCAATTGCATAATCAGCGTTATTCTGTGAATTGGGTGGACTTCAGAAGGACAAGAAATTGAGCTATTGTTTGAATGTTTGTTCACTCAACAAACTTTGCTCACAGTGAGCTGAATGTATAAAAACTTGTTGAGTTGAATTACAAATTAATGTTTGCCTTTGGAAGGCAACACTATGTTGGTTCAGTTATATGCCCAAAAGTTGAGCAAACTCACAATCCAATTGCAGCTGGTTGCCTTACAATTGTAAGTAGAATCAACAAACTCTGCTTGAAGTGAGCTGAATTTGAACAAAAGTGTTGAGTAAAAAAGTGTTGAGTAAAATTACGAATGTATGTTTGCTCAAAACCACTCAAAATAACACCAATCGTTATCATATTTCCCGGCATGCTCTATTTCAGGTTGATTTTCTGAATTGCTTGTTTCAATACCTGTGTTTTTGCATGTACATTGATTGGTTGATTAAGCTTATGCTACACAAACATAAATAGCATAGTTTGATAGTAGTTGCACCTGTTACTGAGATGGCTGTTCCAGTTTATATGATTTAGTTAGTCTCAATAATCAATCTTCCATACCCTGTCAGTCATTCTCAATGCAGCTTGCAGTTGATTAAAAGTTCAATTTGTTGGATATCCTGACTTGGCTGGATTCCAATAGGAATTACACATCACTTTGCAAGCCAGCATAATGTGACTTGCATGCTTGATGTGGCCTGTAAACCAGGAGCTTCAGACCACTGCATTACGGTGTAACTATGCCCTCAAAGAAAGGCCTTATGACATACAGTATGTTGTGTATTGTCATAAAGAGATACGTTTTACACTGGGAAATATGCAAATAAGGTAGAATACGTTATCACGTTTTTTTGAAGTATTTTTAGTATTAGTATTAATTAGGATCCCTATCCCATCATGCTTTGGGTCATGTATAAAAATGCACAGTTTGACTTTGAAAGAGGGGTTTCTAAGGAGAATAGGGGGTTTAAAGGATGTGTGTGTGTGTGTGTGTGTGTGTGTGTGTGTGTGTGTGTGTGTGTGTGTGTGTGTGTGTGTGTGTGTGTGTGTGTATGTGTGTGTTTGTGTGTGTGTGTGTGTGTGTGTGTGTGTGTGTGTGTGTGTGTGTGTGTGTGTGTGTGTGTGTGTCAGTCAGTCACCAGATCTCAACCCAATTGAACACTTATGGGAGATTCTGAAGTGGCGCCTGAGACAGTGTTTTCCACCATGATCAACAAAACACCAAATTATGGAATTTCTCATGGAAGAATGGAGTCTCATCCCTCCAATATAGTTCCAGACACTTGCAGAATCTATGCCAAGGTGCATTGAAGCTGTTCTGGCAGCTCGTCGTGGCCCAACACCCTATTAAGACACTTTATGATGGTGTTTCCTTTATTTTGGCAGTTACCTGTATGTTGGTTCAGCAATATGCCCAAATGTTGAGCAAACTCACAATCATATTGCACCTGGTTGCATACAATTGCACATTTAATATTTATATATTTTTTACAGTGTATTTGTTAGTATTGTACATGCAAACGTGAACCAAGAGCAGCATATTACTTCATTCAATACTACTAAGCACTACTACTATTGGTATCCATTGCAAATATCTGGGAAATATCTTCAACTATTCATTTTTTATTTTTTATTGAATATGACAGCACAGTTGAAAGTTACACAGCATTTACAATGCATTCGAAAAGAATTCAGACCCCTTGACTTTTTCCATGTTTTGTTACGTTACAGCCTTATTCTAAAATTGATTAAATATATTTTTTACTTCATCAATCTACCCCATATTGACAAAGCAAAAACTTTTTTAAAATAATTTTTTGCAAATGTATTACAAAGAAAAAACAAAAAAATACCTTATTTACATAAGTATTCAGACCCTTTGCTATGAGACTCAAAATTGAGCTCAGGTACATCCTGTTTACATTGATCATCCTTGAGATGTTGCTACAACTTGATTGGAATCCACCTGTCGCAAATTCAATTGATTGGATATGATTTGGAAAGTAACACACCTGTCTATATAAGGTCCCACAGTTGACAGTGCATGTCAGAGCAAAAACCAAGCCATGAGGTCGACGGAATTGTCCGTAGAGCCCCGAGACAGGATTGTGTCGAGGCACAGATTTGGGGAAGAGTACCAAAAAAAGTATGCAGCATTGAAGGTCCCCAAGAACACAGTGGCCTCCACAATTCTTAAATGGAAGAAGTTTGGAACCACCAAGACTCTTCCTAGAGCTGTCCGCTCGGCCAAACTGAGCAATCGGGGGAGAAGGGCCTTTGTCAGGGAGGTGACCAAGAACCCGATGGTCACTCTGACAGAGCTCCAGAGTTCCTGTGTGGAGATGGGAGAACCTTCCAGAAGGACAACAATCTCTGCAGCACTCCACCAATCAGGCCTTTATGGTAGAGTGGCCAGACGGAAGCCACTCCTCAGTAAAAGGCACATGACAGCCTGCTTGGAGTTTGCCAAAAGGCACCTAAAGGACTCTCAGACCATGACAAACAAGATTCTCTGGTCTGATGAAACCAAGATTGAACTATTTGGCCTGAATGCCAACCATCACGTCTGGAGGAAACCTGGCACCATCCCTATGGTGAAGCATGGTGGTGGCAGCGTCATTATGTGGGAATGTTTTTCAGTGACACGGAGACTAGTCAGGATCGAGGGAAAGATTAACAGAGCAAAGTACAGAGAGATCCTTGATGAAAACCTGCTCCAGAGGGCTCAGGACCTCAGACTGGGGTGAAGGTTCACCTTCCAACAGGACAACGACCCTAAGCACACAGCCAAGACAACGCAGAAGTGGCTTCGGGACAAGTCTCTGAATATCCTTGAGTGGCCCAGCTAGAGCCTGGACTTGAACGCAATTTAACATCTCTGGAGAGACCTGAAAATAGCTGTGCAGCGTTGCTCCCCATCCAACCTGACAGAGGAGAGGAGGATCTGCAGAGAGGAATGGGAGAATCTCCCCAAATACAGGTGTGCCAAGCTTGTAGCGTCATACCCAAGAAGACTCAAGGCTGTAATCGCTGAAAGGTGCTTCAACAAAGTACTGAGTAAAGGGTCTGAATACTTTTTTTAATGTGATATTTCAGTTTAGAAATTTGTATATATTTGCAAACATTTCTAAAAACCTATTTTTGCTTTGTCATTATGGGGTTTTGTGTGTAGATTGATAAGGGTAAAAAACGATTTAATACATTTTTGAATAAGGCTGTAACGTAATAAAATGTGGAAAAGGTCAAAGGGTCTGAATACTTTCCAAATGCACTGTATACTTCCATTCATGTTTTTAACTGACATTCAGACGGGTCTTGTGAGGCTTATGGGCGTCCTACAGCAAAATGGAGAATGCCATCATGGGAGTCATAATACTTTGAAGGACAAACCGTTCGGACGCTACAGACATTTTTGTGAGAAGACTGATTTTGGTGACGTCTCATGGTCTGACAAACACCGCTCTAGCGCTTCCACCTTCCACCGCAGATGTGGAAGGGCGATATATGCGGATGTGGTGGATTGAGATGCAGCCCATGCAAACTGATATCTCTAGCTTAAACAGACAGATTTTGATGGGGAATGTTTTATTATGTTAATTAGATTTCAGCGGGGCACGGAAATTGTAGGCATGCTGACGCCTTTATTCTGTCTTTAAAAGGGTTTTATAAGGCTCTTGGTATATCTAGGACTATACGTGGCACTGCCATGCCTCTGTTGTATTTGAATAGCTGAAAACAAATAGCTTTTCAATGTGTGTTCATGTTCATCTTATTCACACACATACAGCATATAAACAATGGGCAATTCCTCAGAATATAATAAAAAGCCTTTCACGACACACAAGCACATAGTAGCATAACTGTCACGTTCGTTGAGTAAACTGGACCAAGGTGCAGCCTGGTATGCGTACATAGTCGTTTATTCGAATAAACACCGACAAAATAACAAAATCCAACAGAACGTGAAGTTCAAGAGGCTAAACATCCAACAAGCCAAACAGAAACAAGATCCCACAACATAGGTAGGCAAAATGGCTGCCTAAGTATGATCCCCAATCAGAGACAACGATTGACAGCTGCCTCTGATTGGGAACCACACCCGGCCAACATAGAAATAGATAAATCGATCTCCCGAGTGGCGCAGTTTGTCACATGCGCCAAATACAACAGGTGTAGACCTTACTGTGAAATGCTTACTTACTAGCCCTTTACCAACAATGCAGAATTTTTTTTTAAGTAAGAAAATATTTGCTCAGAAAATTAAATACAAATAAAACCAAAGTACGAAAAAAAAGTAACAACAAAATATCAATAACGAGGCTATACACAGGGAGTGCCGGTACTGAGTTAATGTGCGGGGGTACAGGTTAGTAGAGGTAAATTGAGGTAATTTGTACATGTAGGTAGGGGTAAAGTGACTATGCATAGATAATAAACAGCGAGTAGTAGCAGCGTAAAAAAGGGGGTCAATGCAAATAGTCCGGGTAGCCATTTGATTAGCTGTTTAGCAGTCTAATGGCTTGTGGGTAGAAGCTGTTAAGGAGCATTTTGGTCATATACTTGGCCCTCCTGTACCGCTTACCGTGTGGTAGCAGAGAGAACAGTCTATGACTAGGGTGGTTGGAGTCTTTTACAATTTTTAGGGCCTTCCTCCTGACACCACCTGGTATAGAGGTACTGGATGGCAGGAAGCTTGGCCCCAGTGATGTACTGGGCCGTACACACTACCCTCTGTAGCACCTTGCGGTCGGATGCCGAGCAGTTTCCATACCAAGCGGTGATGCAACCAGTCAGGATGCTCTCAATGTTGCAGCTGTATAACTTTTTGAGGATCTGAGGACCCATGCCAAGTTTTTTCAGTCTCCTGAGAGGGAATTGACATTGTCGAGCCCTCTTCACGACTGTCTTGGTGTGTTTGGACCATGATAGTTCGTTAGTGATGTGGATGCCATGATACTTGACGCTCTCAACCCGCTCCACTACAGCCCTGTCGATGTGAATGGGGGCGTGCTCGGCCCCCCTTTTCCTGTAGGCCACGATCAGCTCTTTTGTCTTGATCACGTTGAGGTAGAGGTTGCACCGTTGTGTCGTCCGCAAAATTAATAGTGGTGCTGGAGTTGTGCGTGGCCATGCAGTCGTGGGTGAACAGGGAGTACAGGAGGGGACTAAGCATGCACCCCTGGGGGCCCCTGTGTTGAGGATCATCGTGGCAGATGTGTTGTTGCCTACACTTACCACCTGGGGGTGGCCTGTCAGGAAGTCCAGGATCCAGTTGCAGAGGGAGGTGTTTAGTCCCAGGGTCCTTAGCTTAGCGATTTGCTTTGAAGGCACTATGGTGTTCAACGCTGAGCTGTAGTCAATGAACAGCATTCTCACGTAGGTGTTCCTTTTGTACAGGTGGGAAAGGGCAGTGTGGAGTGCAATGGAGATTGCGTGATCTGTGGATCTGTTGTGGCGGTATGCGAATTGGAGTGGGTCTAGGTTTTCTGGGATGATGGTGTTGATATGAGCCATTACCAGCCTTTCAAAGTGCTTCATGGCTACAGACGTGAGTGCTACGGGACGGTAGTCATTTAGGCAGGTTACCTTGCCGTTTTTGGGCACAGGGACTATGATGGTCTGCTTGAAACATGTAGGTATTACAGACTCGGTCAGGAAGAGGTTGAAAATGTCAGTGAAGACACTTGCCAGTTGGTCAGCGCATGCTCTGAGTACGCATCCTGATAATTTGTCTGGCTCTGCGGCCTTGTGAATGTTGACCTGTTTAAAGGTCTTACTCACATCGGCCACGGAGAGCATGGTTCAGCGTTGCTTGCCTTGAAGCGAGCATAGAAGGCATTTAGCTCGTCTGGCAGGCTTGCGTCACTGGGCAGCTCGCAGCTGGGTTTCCCTTTGTAATCCGTAATGGTTTGCAAGGCCTGCCACATCCGATGAGCTTCAGAGCCGGTGTAGTAGGATTCAATCTTAGTCATGTATTGACACTTTGCCTGTTGGATGGTTCGTCGGTGGGCATAGTAGGATTTCTTATAAGTGTCCGGATTAGTGTCCTGCTCCTTGAAAGTTGCAGCTCTAGCCTTTAGCTTGTTGCTGATGTTGCCTGTAATCCATTGCTTCTGGTTGGGATATGTACGTACGGTCACTGTGGGGACGACGTCGTCGATGCACTTATTGATGAAGTCTGTGGCTGATGTGGTATACTCCTCAATGCCATCGGATGAATCCCGGAACATATTCCAGTCTGTGCTAGCAAAACAGTCCTGTAGCTTAGCATCCACATCATCAGACCACATCCGTATTGAGCGAGTCACTGTTACTTCCTGCTTGAGTTTTTGTTTGTAAGCAGGAATCAGGAAGATAGAATTATGGTCAGATTTGCCAAATGGAGGGCGAGGGAGAGCTTTGTACGCGTCTTTATGTGTGGAGTAACGGTGGTCTAGAGTTTTTTTTCCCTCTGGTTGCAGATGTGACATAATGGTAGAAATGAGGTAAAACGGATGTAAGTTTCCCTGCATTAAAGTCCCCGGCCACTAGGTGTGCCTCTTCTGTGTGAGCATTCACTTGTTTGCTTATGGCCTTTTACAGCTCATTGAGTGCGGTCTTAATGCCTGCATCGGTTTGTGTTGGTAAATAGACAGCTATGTAAAATATAGATTTTACATGTAGTAGTGTGGTCTACAGCTTATCATGAGGTACTCTACCTCAGGCAAGCAAAACCTTGAGACTTCCTTAATATTATGTAATACAACAGTCAGCTACTCTAGTAGCGTATATGTACAGATCTAAAATTTTCCCTCTTTTCCCCACTGAAACTAAGTGTGCAAGGTTGAGTCAAAGATTTTGAGGTGACCAGGACATGAGTGTGTCCTAACAGGGTAAGGAGACAATGTAGCCAGTGGTGGTTGTAGTTCTGGGGCCTGACCAGCTTGCACAGCTAACTGGTCATTCTGGGCAATCTGCAGCGACAAGGCCCGTATCCTTTCTGTATGACTGGCAGGGTATTGGGGCTGTGTGATGATCAGTTTCCAATTCTACAATAGTTGGGTGCAGGCACTCAGCAGATGCAGCTTGCATACCAACGAGACCCGTTGACTAACTGGAATGTTATCCCAGCCTGAATGATACTGGGGATACTCCAGTAGTGGAATGGTTGGTTGTCTGGTTGTGAAGGAGAGTCTGTGAAAGGGCTGTCACAAACATACTTGCCATTTGATCTTTCCAACGCTTAACTGATCTGTGGGTGGAGTTTTGTTAAATGTGGCAAAAAGTCCTGCAGGTCACGTCCTACATATTCCTTCATATTGGGTAGGATGATAATTTGGACGATATTAACTGTGGGTGGTTGGCTGTGATTACGGTTTGGGGCAGGCCCAGCAGGAGATATGGAGAGTGGTAGAACCGGTGAGGGTGACCTCAGGTTAACTAGAGGTTAACGTAATTACAAGTGTAGGGGCTGAACAAATAGAATCCACAGAGGAGCCTTTGACTTTTTTTTTTAACAGTTTTCAGTGTCAGAGCCCACTTGTTTTCCTCACAACCCATTAGATCACAATAGCCACAACATCATAAAGCATGTGTAACTGTACAGGTAACTGACAAAAAAAGGAAGTGTTGGGCCACCATGAACCAGAACAACTTCAATGCACCTTGGCATAGATTCTACAAGTGTATGGGACTCTATTGGAGGGATGCGACACCATTCTTCCACAAGAAATTCCATCATTTGTTGTTGATGGTGTTGGAAAACGCTGTCTCAGGCACCGCTCCAGAATCTCCAATAAGTGTGCAAATGGGTTGATATCTGGTGACTGAGACGGCCATGGCATATGGTATACGTTGTTTTCATGCTCATCAAACCATTCAGTGACATTACATTTACATTTTACATTTTAGTCATTTAGCAGACGCTCTTATCCAGAGCGACTTACATGAGCAATTAGGGTTAAGTGCCTTGCTTAAGGGCACATCGACAGATTTTTCACCTAGTCGGCTCGGGGATTAGAACCAGCGACCTTTCGGTTACTGGCACAACGCTCTTACCCACTAAGCCACCTGCCGCCCCGTGACCACTTGGGCACAAGGGCACAGGGCACAAGTGGGCACAAGTGACCACTTGTGCCCTGTGGAAGGGGGGATTGTCATCTTATAGGGGCATAGCCATGGTAGCCAAAATAATGGCCTGCCCAGCATTTTCATACATGACCCTAAGCATGATGGGATGTTAATTGCTTAATTTCCTCAGGAACCACACCTGTGTGAAAGCACCTGCTTTCAATATACTTTGTATCCCTCATTTGCTCAAATGTTTCCATTATTTTGGCAGTTACCTGTATGTATTTTTGTCAGACAGGGCCATGCAGCACTGAATGACAGCCAATTTTACTTGGAAAGTTGTCTATTAATCAGCTACCAAAAAGTAACGCTTCCGTTCATCATAAATATTCATAGTTTATATTTTCGCCTATTGTATCTCTGTGTTTACAGGTCTATATTTCCAAGATGCATTAAGTAAGAGATAAACACTGACGTTCTGTACATTACCTAGAAAATGTAGTATTTAGTATTTTATTAGGATCCCCATTAGCTACTACTAAAGCAGCAGCTACTCTTCCTGGGGTCCACACAAAACATGACATAATGCATAAAATTAATAGATATGTACATCACAAGGACAGAACTTTATACATTTAAAATAAAAATACACACTTTCATTTATGCCTTTATTATCAGATTCATAGACGCTACTGAATACAAGTTGTACAAAACCCTATAACTTAAATAATTAAACCCTCAATGAACACTCTCTCTGGCTAGGACTGAAACTCTGTGACTTTTACTGCTGAGGTAGGCTACCATCCCCTGCCTCAGCCTGACCCCATTGTCCAGCGGCAGAGTCCACTTCATACCTCTATGTTACGGACCAGGTTGCCAGGGAAATCAGTCAGCTGACCTGATCAGCCAATCACAGGCCCTATCAGTCGGGGTAACGGACCCGTATTCCTGCGAGTTCTTTGATTGGACAAAGGGGTGCAGAGACACCACAAGAACTCTGCAACACCTCCTACAAGGACAAGCCTCCACCCTGGGCTACCTAACCATATGTTAGTGCGTGAATGACCATAAAAGCGCTATCACTACAACACTGTCATTCCAACTAGTTTGTTGTGTGTGTGTCTGTTTGGTGTGTGGCAATAAAGTGTGGATTGTATCCATGTATTTTTACCGGGACTCTGGGACAGTTGCACCTACAGTGAGGGAAAAAAGTATTTGATCCCCTGCTGATTTTGTATGTTTGCCCGCTGACAAAGACATGATCAGTCTATAATTTTAATGGTAGGTTTATTTGAACAGTGAGAGACAGAATAACAACAAAGAAATCCAGAAAAATGCATGTAAAAAATGTTATAAATGGATTTGCATTTTAATGAGGGAAATAAGTATTTGACCCCTCTGCAAAACATGACTTAGTACTTGGTGGCAAAACCCCTGTTGGCAATCACAGAGGTCAGACGTTTCTTGTAGTTGGCCACCAGGTTTGCACACATCTCAGGAGGGATTTTGTCCCACTCCTCTTTGCAGATCTTCTCCAAGTCATTAAGGTTTCGAGCCTGACGTTTGGCAACTCGAACCTTCAGCTCCCTCCACAGATTTTCTATGGTATTAAGGTCTGGAGACTGGCTAGGCCACTCCAGGACCTTAATGTGCTTCTTCTTGAGCCACTCCTTTGTTGCCTTGGCCGTGTGTTTTGGGTCATTGTCATGCTGGAATACCCATTTTCAATGACCTGGCTGAGGGAAGGAGGTTCTCACCCAAGATTTGACGGTACATGGCCCTGTCCATCGTCCCTTTGATGCGGTGAAGTTGTCCTGTCCCCTTAGCAGAAACCCCCCCCCCAAAGCATAATGTTTCCACCTCCATGTTTGACGGTGGGGATGGTGTTCTTGGGGTCATAGGCAGCATTCCTCCTCCTCCAAACACGGCGAGTTGAGTTGATGCCAAAGAGCTCCATTTTGGTCTCATCTGACCACAACACTTTCACCCAGTTCTCCTCTGAATCATTCAGATGTTCATTGGCAAACATCAGACGGGCCTGTATATGTGCTTTCTTGAGCAGGGGGACCTTGTGGGTGCTGCAGGATTTCAGTCCTTCACGGCGTAGTGTGTTATCAATTGTTTTCTTGGTGACTATGGTCCCAGCTGCCTTGAGATCATTGACAAGATCCTCCCGTGTAGTTCTGGGCTGATTCCTCACCGTTCTCATGATCATTGCAACTCCACTAGATGAGATCTTGCATGGAGCCCCAGGCCGAGGGAGATTGACAGTTATTTTGTGTTTCTTCTATTTGCGATTAATCGCACCAACTGTTGTCACCTTCTCACCAAGCTGCTTGGCGATGGTCTTGTAGCCCATTCCAGCCTTGTGTAGGTCTACAATCTTGTCCCTGACATCCTTGGAGAGCTCTTTGGTCTTGGCCATGGTGGAGAGTTTGGAATCTGATTTGATTGATTGCTTCTGTGGACAGGTGTCTTTTATACAGGTAACAAACTGAGATTAGGAGCACTCCCTTTAAGAGTGTGCTCCTAATCTCAGCTCGTTACCTGTATAAAAGACACCTGGGAGCCAGAAATCTTTCTGATTGAGAGGGGGTCAAATACTTATTTCCCTCATTAAAATGCAAATCAATGTATTCTGTATCTCACTGTTCAAATAAACCTACCATTAAAATTATAGACTGATCATTTCTTTGTCAGTGGGCAAACGTACAAAATCAGCAGGGGATCAAATACTTTTTTCCCTCACTGTATAATCGAAACTGGAGACCACCACATGTTGGCATTCTTTATCAAAAGTGCAACACAAAAAAGGAAACGCAATAACAAGGAGGTGCATTGCAAATAGGCTGACACTTTTCGCTAAATTCCCCTGACGTGAATAAAGCTACAGATGTCGGATCTTATTTGACCCACTTCGTCGCAAGAGGAGAATAGTCCTGCAGCATGAGGATTTCAGTGAATATTGAATATTTACAATCACCACCAGGGGGCAGCTGGAAGCGGTGTTCGTAGGCTATACAATGCAGTAAAATACCAACATTGTACATTAAGCTTGGTATAAATACAATGTATTCGGTTTAAACAACCCCGGACCCAACTCATTGGAATGCCCCCACCCCATGGCCCAACTAGCAATTTGTCAAATGTGTACCAGTCCAATGGCGGTCCCGACAGTGCGCAAAAAAAGGGTCATAAATATATAATGGTATCTGTGATTCGGCTATGCATACTGTAGGCCTATTATATGGACTAGAATTACACATCTCTTTCAAACCATGGAGCTGGGAGAGAACATACCATGATGATGGTTCATTGACTTGTGCAGGACAGTTGTTCAATAGGCTAACTGAAATAGATGAAAGAGATGAATGGGGCTGTCAACGGAGCCAGACACGCACATTCAAATTTTAGATCTCCCCTCTTGCTGAATTTTTTACAGATAGGTATTTCCGTCTATGAAACTGCTGGCATGTTTGGTGCGCATTAGACTGGTGTTTTCCCAATACTTGCATTTTGGAGCATTCGCACGTATTACCATGTGCGCATTTCTGCGCTTATAAGGTTGAGAATAATAGTTTATCAAATCAAATCAAATATTATTGGTCACATACACATATTTAGCAGATGTTATTGTGGGTGTAGCGAAATGCTTGTGTTCCTAGCTCCAACAGCGCAGTAATACACTACATGACCAAAAGTATGTGGACACCTGATTGTTGAACATGTCATTCCAAAATCATGGGCATTAATATGGAGTTGGTCCCCCTTTGCTGCTATAACAGCCTCCAATCTTCTGGGAAGGCTTTCCACTAGATGTTGGAACATTGCTATGGGGACTTGCTTCCATTCAGCCACAAGAGCATTACTGAGGTTGGGCACTGATGTTGGGGGATTAGGCCTGGCTCGCAGTCAGTGTTCCAATTCATCCCAAAGGTGTTCGATGGGGTTGAGGTCAGGGCTCTGTGCAGGCCAGTCAAGTTCTTCCACACCAATCTCGACAAACCATTTCTGTATGGACTTCGCTTTGTTCACGGGTGCATTGTCATGCTGAAACAGAAAAGGGCTTTACCCAAACTCCTGCCACAAAGTTGGAAGCACAGAATCGTCTAGAATGTTATTGTATTCTGTAGAGTTAAGATTTCCCTTCACTGGAACTAAGGGGCCTAGCCCGAACCATGAAAACAGCCCCAGACCATTATTCCTCCCCCACCTAACTTTACAGTTCGTACTATGCATTCAGGCAGAAAGCGTTCTCCTGGCATCCGCCAAACCCAGATTCCTCTGTCGGACTGCCAGATGGCGAAGCGTGATTCATCACTCCAGAGAACGTGTTTCCACTGCTCCAGAGTCCAATGGCGGCTTTACACCACTCCAGGCCAACGCTTGACATTGCGCATTGTGATCTTAGGCTTGTGTGTGGCTGCTCGGCCATGGAAAACATTTTCATGAAGCTCCCGACGAACTGTTCTTGTGCGAAACTATTCGTTGTTTTTATCCGCTCTGGGCCTCTCGTTTGGAGCGTAGACTGCTTTGCGGGAGGTCGCTGTCTTCGGCTTCCACGGCTCGTGGATGCCAAAGACTTTCTCCTTTCTCCTCATGCTGTGCTCCTTCGACAGCGCTATCAGATGGTGGAGCTCCGGGCAACACCGGCCAGTCGGATAATGACAAACGACAAGGCTGAGATGTATCCAAAAAGCATGAACGCCGTCCAGCCACCGGCGTAGAAAATGTAAACATTCCACTCTACGTTTTCCCCGGTTTCTTACGTAGGCTGGCGAAATGCGTGATCAAGGAAGCCACCTCAAGCCTATAATCCTTGGCAAGCAAACAATTGGAACTCTGAGTGATCTGGTTTGTCCCAAAACAAAGCGTAATAGATACAGCTCCTACAGCGCTGGAAATGTTCATTTAGTTCTCCAGACAAAGAGAGCTCCATTGCAAAACTCATCAGGTACCAACTTCATTAGCTTGATGGCTAGCAGCTTAGTGTCTTTGTTAAGCAGGCTTCAACCTGTCTATTGATGGCTAGCAGCTTAGCTAGGTTAGCGGCTCTTTCAAGAAGACTTTAACCTGTCACTTAAGCGGGATTCCGGGACAATAGATAGTGGTCCTAGCTGGTAAAAGCTAACCACTACTTCTGTGAATGTCTGAACATTGTATCCAAAAATAAACTGGTCATAGGACATAACGTTTGTAAGGACTGTTTGTGCAAAATGTTTCGGTGAAGAAAACAGTGTGGCCAGCCAAAACGCTGACTTTTGCACTAATTGAAACTGGACGTTCGAAATAATCGTTCTAATCACACCGGTTTGAGCGTACGCTGCAGGGACCACTTTAGAATGATCACACCCTTGTGTTGGTATGTGTCAAAGAGTTAACATCACATACAGTGCCTTGCAAAAGTATTCATCCCTCTTGGCGTTTTTCCTATTTTGTTGCATTATCACCTGTAATTTAAAATTCAACAAAATAAATAACGGAAAAGTGGTGCGTACATATGTATTCACCCCCGTTGCTATGAAGCCCCTAAATAAGATCTGGTGCAACCAATTACCTTCAGATGTCACATAATTAGTTAAATAAAGTCCACCTGTGTGCAATCTAAGTGTCACATGATCTCAGTATATATACACCTGTTCTGAAAGGCCCCAGAGTCTGCAACACCACTAAGCAAGGGGCACGACCAAGCAAGCAGCACCATGAAGACCATGGAGCTCTCCAAACAGGTCACGGACAAAGTTGTGGAGAAGTACAGATCAGGGTTGGGTTATAAAAAAATATCAGAAACTTTGAACATCCCACGGAGCACCATTAAATCCATTATTAAAAAATTGAAAGAATATGGCATCACAACAAACCCGCCAAGAGAGGGCCGCCCACCAAAACTCATGGACCAGGCAAGGAGGGCATTAATCAGAGAGGCAACAAAGACACCAAAGATAACCCTGAAGGAGCTGCAAAGCTCCACAGTGGAGATTGGAGTATCTGTCCATAGGACCACTTTAAGCCGTACACTCCACAGAGCTGGGCTTTACGGAAGAGTGGCCAGAAAAAAGCCATTGCTTGAAGAAAAAAATAAGCAAACACATTTGGTGTTCGCCAAAAGCCATGTGGGAGACTCCCCAAACATATGGAAGAAGGTACTCTGGTCAGATGAGACTAAAATTGAGCTTTTTGGCCATCAAGGAAAACGCTATGTCTGGCGCAAACCCAACACCTCTCATCACCCCGAGAACACCATTCCCACAGTGAAGCATGGTGGTGGCAGCATCATGCTGTGGGGATGTTATTCATCGGCAGAGACTGGCAAACTGGTCAGAATTGAAGGAATGATGGATGGCGCTACATACAGGAAAATTCTTGAGGGAAACCTGTTTCAGTCTTTCAGAGATTTGAGACTGGGATGGAGGTTCACTTTCCAGCAGGACAATGACCCTAAGCAAACTGCCAAAGCAACACTTGAGTGGTTTAACGGGAAACATTTAAATGTCTTGGAATGGCCTAGTCGAAGCCCAGACCTGAATCCAATTGAGAATCTGTGGTATGACTTAAAGATTGCTGTATACCAGAGGAACCCATCCAACTTGAAGGAGCTGGAGCAGTTTTGCCTTGAAGAATGGGCATAAATCCCAGTGGCTAGATGTGCCAAGCTTATAGAGACATACCCCAAGATACTTGCAGCTGTAATTGCTGCAAAAGGCGGCTCTACAAAGTATTGACTTTGGGGTGGTGAATAGTTATGCACGCTCAAGTTTTCTGTTTTTTTGTCTTATTTCTTGTTTACTGCAAGCCACTGTAGTTGAGAGAGATTCACATTTACATTTTAGTCATTTAGCAGACACTCTTATCCAGAGCGACTTACAGTTAGTGAGTGCATACATTTTTCACAGCATGGGCAGCGCCATGAATCCAAAGGAGTGGCTAATATCTGATTGCTAAACTTACTGAACATTTACAAATGATGCAATTAAACTGAACGAAAAGAAGAAGAAACTGTATTATGAAACTAAAATAATTATATAAAATATGATTGAAAAAAAGCTTTGGAGAACTTTACATGAAATTATGGGCAGAAAGACTATTCAACTGTGTCCTTTCTTTATTAGATGGCTCATTCATCACAAAACCCTTTGATGTGACCAATTATTTCAATTACTACTTAATTGGCAAAGTGGGCAAACTCAGGAATGAAATGCCGAAAACAAACTGTGAGCCATCATATTCATGCATAAAATACCTAAAAAGAAAAGAAAGAATGAAAGAAAAGCAATGTACATTTTTATTTTGTAAAGTTAGTGTGGAAGAGATGTAAAAAGTATTGCTGGCCATCAATAATGAAAAACCACCTGGTATTGACAAATTAGATGGAAAGCTATTGAGGATGATAGCGGAATATGTTGCCATTTCTATTTCTCATATCTTCAATCTGAGCCTGGAGAATATTTTTTTCCTCAGACCTGGAGGCAAGCTAAAGTCATTCCGCTACCCAAGAATGATAAAGCGCCCTTTAGTGGTTCTAACAGCTGACCAATCCGTCTACTGCTGTCTCTTAGCAAACTTTTTGAAAAAATTGTCTTTGACCAGAGACAATGTTATTTCTCTATGAACAAACTAACAACATACTTTAGCATGCTGATATAGAAGGCCACTCAAGATGTACTGCACTGACACAAATGACTGATGATTGGCTGAAAGAAATTGATATTAAGAAGATTGTGGGAGCTGTACTGTTAGACTTCAGTTCAGCCTTTGATATTATTGACCATAATCTGTTAGTGGAAAAAATGAATGTTAAGGCTTTACACCCTCTGCCATATCATGGATCAAAAGCTATCAATCTAATAAAACAAAGAGGCTTTTCTTTAATGGTAGCCTCTTTAACGTAAAAAAAAATAACATGTTGAGTGTGGTATATCACAAGGGAGCTGTCTTGGCCCGTTACTGTTTTCTATTTTTTATGAATGATCTACCACTAGCCTTAAACAAAGCCTGTTTATCTATGTGTGCTGATTAATTAACCCTATACACGTCAGCGGCCACATCTAGTGAAATCACTGCTACTCTAAACAGAGAATTGCACGTAGTTTCAGAATGGGTGGTCAGTAATAAACTAGTGCTGAATATATCTAAGAATAAGAGCATAGTATTTGGTACAAATCATTCCCCAAGTTCGAGACCTCTGGATCTGGTACTAAAAAATGTGGCTATTGAGAAAGTTGATGAGACTAAATTACTTGGTGTTACCTTAGATTGTAAACGGTCATGGTAAAGGCATATTGATACAATGGTTGTAAAGATGGGGGGAGGTGTCAAGCGAGACACTCTCTCTCTCCTTTCCCGGGGAATAAAATGCTCTGGGAGAAAAAAGTGTTCTGATTTTATTTTAAAATCCTATTGTGGGGAAAACACAACTATCCGGTTGTTACAGTTGAAGAAAGGAGATTATCAGCTTTCTGTAGGTATAATTTATTTCTCTGCTCTCAGTTTTGAGTTAAATAGCAACTTTTACAACCAAGATATTTGATACAGAGTGAGCTAAATGCGCATTGGCCATTGCGATAGCATAGGCCTCATTGGGCGTTAGTGTAGGCTACAACTGCATCGTTTTTTGGGACATTAACGGCATGGCAATCACTGGATTAGGTTGCACATGAAAAGATTTTGAATCACAACATGAAAAGATGATGAAACAACTTATTTATTCAATACCATCTTAGTAGTCTATTACACATTTTAAGAAAGCACTGTGAAAGACTTTAGAAGACTATAAAAATATATATATATTGCATGAAGGCACAATCTTTTTTGGGTCATGGGCTGGTGCCACCAATTGAAAAGCATAGCAGCACTAGTGCCACCAGGGGAACATTTTGGTCTGGAGACCTTACCTTTACTATTCATAAATCATATACAGTGGGCTCCAAAATTACTGGCACCCCTGACAAGCAATACACAAACAATACTTAAAAAAATATAAACAATATAATTATAGAGATAAACTCAAAATACCAACGTGAGAAATACTGTACTATATTAATGTTCCAATGGAACCCATCAAAATCATTTATAGATTTTCTTAAAAATCAATGTCCTCCAAATCAAGGTTTCACAATTAATGGCACCCTTAAAGATTATTGTAAATAACATCTACCAAAATTAAACCAGGAATTAAATTCCACTTATTTAAGTGTATCCAAGTCTTAACAAACTATATCGAGCCATTACATTACTTCCTGTTTCACTACGGTATAAATATGAGGTTACACGCATGCAATATCCCTTCGTCATCCAACACCATGAAGAAAACAAAAGAACTGGCAGTTCAAAAGAGACAGATGGTTGTAGACCTTCATAAATCTGGTAATGGCTACAAGAAGATCCACAAACGATTGAATATACCACTGAGCACTGTCAGGGCAATTATTTAAAAAATAAAAAGATATGGAACAGTTGAAAACCTCACGGGTAGAGGACGCAAATGCATTTTGCCCCCCAGGATAGGGAGGAGGATGGTGGGAGAAGCAACAAAATCCCCAAGCATCACTGTGAAAGAATTGCAGGCCTTGGTGGCGTCTTGGGGTCACCAGGTTTCAAAAAGCACCATCAGACGCCACCTCCACAACCACAGGCTCTTGGAAGGGTTGCCAGAAGAAAGCCCTTTCTGACCCCAAGACACAGATGCAAGTGCTTGGAGTTTGCCAAACATCATTTAAATTATGACTGGAAGAAGGTGCTCTTGTCAGATGAGACCAAAATTGAACGTTTTGGTCAGATACAGCATCGGCATGTTTGGCGTCAAAACAGAGATGCATACAAGGACAGGCACCTCATACCCACAGTGAAATATGGTGCTGGGTCAGTGATGTTTTGGGGCTGTTTTAAGTCCAGGGGCACTGGTTAAAATTGATGGCATAATGAATTCCACCAACTATCAGGCTGACAATCTGGTTGTCTCTGCCAGAAGGTTGGTACTTGGCAATGACAATGACCCAAAACATACCTCAAGATCCACACAGAAATGGTTCTGTGACAACAAAATCAATGTTCTGCCATGGCCATCTCAGTCACCGGACCTCAGTCCAATCGAAAATCTGTGGGCTGAGTTGAAGAGAATTTGAAGGATCTTGAAAGGATCTGCATAGAGGAATGGTCCAAAATCCCTCCAAATGTGTTCCTTGACCTTGTCAAACATTACAGTAAAAGACTCCATGCTGTTATCCTTGCCAGAGGTGGTTGCACTAAGTACGAAATGAGGAGTGCCAATAATTATGAAACCTTGATTTTGGTGACATTTATTTTGTATTAAATAATTGTATGATTTTGGTTGGTTCCATTAAAACATTAATAAAGTACAGTATTTCTCACATGTTGGTATTTTTAGTTTATCTCTATAATTATATTGTTTATATTTTTAAAAGTATTGTTTGTGCATTGCCAGTCAGGGGTGCCAGTAATTTTGGAGCCCACTGTATGTCCAGATACCAAATATCTTGCCAGTGACCGCTAAAGTGACTCGTCAGTGTAGCCTAGTGATGGATTGTTCGAGAACGAGCGAATCTTTTTTAACAGATTTTTTAGGTGAACGGAACTGAATAGCATCAATGAGAGAGCTGTTCATTTGGCTCCCTAATTTGCATTCTGGTTGGCTACTACTGCTTTTTGCCGATTATCTGCAGATACAGTATGAAAACATTTGATGAAGATGTTGAATCCTCACTGCAGGAACAATAGGTAATGGAGAGAGAGCCTCATTCTGGTCCAAAATACGATAAAAGAAAACAGATTGAAGGTTATAAAAGCTAATGTCATGATACTTATATGTGACCGACCGGCTCGATTCGGTCTTATGTAGCAAAATTTGAAATTGTGTTTTTTACATTGGATAAAAGTAGAGACTCAGAGCTAGAAAATGGTATATCATACACTACAGTTGAGGAACAATGGGAAAGTAATTCTGCTTTGAAAGTTGATAAACTTGCAACCTAACTTTTGAGAAAATGGCCCTTAAATGTCTTGGTACCTACTGGAAAGCTCTTCTTTGTCTACACCCATTCCGCATCGTTCACACCCTCTTAAGCATTAGCCCCACCCATCTCTTTAAGGATTCACATGTGAGGCTATGTACTAAACACCCAAAGATTTCAAGACTAAAGGCTGGTTTATACTATGGGTGTGTTCGTAAATTTAAGAGTGTGCTCTGGGCGTTCATAAACTCAGAGCGTTGTCAGATCGACCGTTCGTAAATTCAGAGTTTCGGTCTCGGAGCGTTCAGAGTGCACACTGGACGCTCTGGCCGAGGAGTAGGGTTGATCCAAGCGTTCTCACCTAACAACAGCAGTCAAGCACCCAAGCTAACGTTGGCTAGCTTGCTAGGTACTTCCAGACACAAATGAGAGAACAGCTCACTCTGACCATTTTACTTACATTTACATTTACATTTACGTCATTTAGCAGACGCTCTTATCCAGAGCGACTTACAAATAGGTGCATTCACCTTATAGCCAGTGGGAGAACCACTTTACAATGTTTTTTTTAAAATTATTATTATTATTATTATTATTATTTTATTTTTTTGGGGGGGGGTACTTGCCCTAGCAGAGCTGGTTCGGCTGTTTTTATGTTATCCAGAGCGTTGGTGACTGCAACTGTGCTGCTGGCAACAACTTAATTACGCTTTTTTGCCAACGGTTACTGACACTGGCCATATTCAACGGGTGTTGAACGTTCGTAAATTTGTCAGTTATTCTGCGCTCTGGCACACTCAGACAAGAGCGCTCTGAAATCAGAGTAGATATCCAGAGCGAATTTACCAGCTACGTCTATCGACAGTTGTCGCAGTGACATTATAAACATTCTACTGAAATACTTACTAGCATAGTGAAGTCTTTTGTTTAGACATGTAGCTAGCTAGCTAAACAATGAACCATAATCCCAACTCATAACGTTACTACCCTGCATGACTCTGCAGGTAGCTAACCAACCAGGTTCAATGTTAGCTAGCTAACATTAGGCTATAACTAGCAATGCAAATGGCTCTGAAATACGAATAATATTACTACACAGATCATATACATAATGTTAGCTAGCTAGCCAGCCAGCTAACATTAGCTAGCTAGCTAACAGTACACTTTAACTTGAAATGAAAACGACTTTCTGAAAAATTAGAAACGTGTAATATCTGAAAATGTAGCTAGCTAGACTATCTTACCTGTATACATGGATGGACGCTTCTCCCTCTCTGTCACAGATGCCATGGTTGCCCTTAGTTTAAAGATATAATCCGGAGACAGGTGTTTTATCCAACAGCCTTCTGTGTGTTCTCTTTTCGACTCCGTCTGCATATTTGCAATCAAACGCCAGAATTTTCTCCATCTCCTTAGCTATCATTCTCTAATTCCACTGATTTCAAAACTCGGTCCTCCAGAAAGTGGAGAGCAACACTTATGCAGTTCTACTACGTGATACATTTCAAAAAAGCACGTTGGAAAGGATTACCTACACAAACCGACCAGCTCATGTTATGGACAGAAGCTTGCTACATGGCAGACCAATCCGAACTCATCTCTTGGCAAGTCCAGCCCACTCATTATCTCTGACAATCATGGCTAGCGGGAAGGTTGCTGTTTTTTTTCCATGGCTAAACCAACTAGGCTCTTCGTTTAACAATTTTATTTGTATTTACAGATGGCATAAAAGTTTGTTATTAAGGCACATGAAAGTTCATATGTTCCAGAAGGTATTTCTGCCAAAAAACGCATTTTGATAAAAAACAAAAGTTAACATTCAAATTGCTCTCCTGTGAAGTAGTGAGGAGCGACATACACCTAGTTTCCTGAAAGGAGTAACATATTGTAATTTTAAAGATGTCGATGTAGGCCTACTGATTTGATTAAAGTGTCAACAATGGAGTAGTCAACTGCTGCTTTCTGTGTAGCAAAGCCTGTGTTTAACACCTGCTTCATTCTTCAATCATACCTGTAGGTCTATTCACGGGCACCTGACTTTGTATAAAAGGGGTGTCCTTCCCCAGAATTTGTCTTTCTTTTTTTTCTGCAATTCTATGTTGTTTCTCAACTGGGAATCTATGTTTACTTGACAGAACATATTCATTTGTCTTAGGTTTTAGCCACAATAAACTAAATTGAAAGCGTAGACTAAACTAGTTGTTCTGACTAGATTACTAATCTACTGCCTTCTCTCAAATTCCCACCCACAGTGATTGATTGACAGGTCTGAAACCCTACCAACTCTTTGACTCAGAAACATCCTGACTTTGTTCACCCATGACTGCATGGCCAGGCACGACTCCAACACCATCATTAAGTTTGCCAATGACACAACAGTGTTATCATGACAACGATGAGAAAGCCTATAGGGAGGAGGTCAGAGACCTGGCCATGTGGTGCCAGGATAACAACCTCTCCCTCAACGCGATCAAGACAAAGGAGATGATTGTGGACTACAGGAAAAAAAAGAGGACTGAGCACGCCCCCATTCTCATCAACGGGACTGTAGTGGAACAGGTTGAGAGCTTCAAGTTCCTTGGTGTCCACATCACCAACAAACTATCATGGTCCAAACACACCAAGACAGTCATGAAGAGGGCACGACAAAGCCTATTCCCCCTCAGGAGACTGAAAGATTTGGCATGGGTCCTCAGATCCTCAAAAAGTTATACAGCTGCACCATCGAGAGCATCCTGACTGGTATGGCAACTGCTCGGCCTCCGACCGCAAGGTGCTACAGAGGGTGGTGTGTACAGCCCAGTACATCACTGGGGCCAAGCTTCCTGCCATCCAGGACCTCTATACCAGGCGGTGTCAGAGGAAGGCCCTAAAAATTGTCAAAGACTCCAGCCACCCTAGTCATAGACTGTTCTCTCTGCTACCGCACGGCAAGCGGTACCGGAGCGCCATGTCTAGGTCCAAAAAACGTATTAACAGCTTCTACCCACAAGCCATAAGACTCCTGAACAGCTAATCATGGCTACCCAGACTATTTGCATTGCTTACTGTAAGTGTCCACAGCAGCAGAGCCAATAAAATACATAATTTCAAGAACAAACATGTGGCAATTCATATTGTGAAGTAAAATATGACTTTAATCTCAAAGGAAGGCAGGTTTGATGTTAAGAAAGGTTATCTGACTTAGAAAATAGTCCTGATCGTCTAGGCCTAGACGATATCCAAAACAACAAACAACACGCTGAATTCGTACATTTTCATTTCTATTTGTAAAGTCAAGTCTTTCTACTCAATACCACAACTATTTTTACCAATCTGGGAGGTTAAGTCGTTAAAGTATTAAGCAATTTAGCTGTGTATTTCGGATGGAATCAAGGCATTAGAATGTACAAAGAATGCTGAGTTGCATCCAAAGAACACCATACCTACTGTGAAGCATGGGGGTGGAAACATCATGCTTTGGGGCAGTTTTTCTGCAAAGGGACCAGGACGACTGATCCATGTAAAGGAAAGAATGAATGGGGCCATGTATCGTGAGATTTTGAGTGAAAACCTCCTTCCATCAGCAAGGGCATTGAAGATGAAACGTGGCTGGGTCTCTCAGCATGACAATGATCCCAAACACACCGCCCGGGCAACGAAGGAGTGGCTTCGTAAGAAGCATTTCAAGGTCCTGGAGTGGCCTAGCCAGTCTCCAGATCTCAACCCCATAAAAAATATTTGGAGGGAGTTGAAAGTCCGTGTTGCCCAGCGACAGCCCCATCACTGCTCTAGAGGAGATCTGCATGGAGGAATGGGCCAAAATACCAGCAACAGTGTGTGAAAACCTTGTGAAGACTTACAGAAAACGTTTGACCTGTGTCATTGCCAACAAAGGGTATATAACAAAGTATTGAGAAACTTTTGTTATTGACCAAATACTTATTTTCCACCATAATCTGCAAATAAATTCATTAAAAATCCTACAATGTGATTTTCTGGATCTCATTTTGTCTGTCATAGTTGACGTGTACCTATGAGGAAAATTACAGGCCTCTCTCATCTTTTTAAGTGGGAGAACTTGCACAATTGGTGGCTGACTAAATTCTTTTTTTCCCCACTGTAGGTTGGAGTCAAACTAGTTTTCAACAACTCCACAAATTTCTTGTTAACAAACTATAGTTTTGGCAAGTCGGTTAGGACATCTACTTAGTGCATGACACAAGTAATTTTTCCAACAATTGTTTACAGACAGATTATTTCACTTATAATTCACTGTATCACAATTCCAGTGGGTCAGCAGTTTACATACAGTGAGGGAAAAAAGTATTTGATCCCCTGCTGATTTTGTACGTTTGCCCACTGACAAAGAAATGATCAGTCTATAATTTTAATGATAGGTTTATTTGAACAGTGAGAGACAGAATAACAACAAAAAAATCCAGAAAAACGCATGTCAAAAATGTTATAAATTGATTTGCATTTTATTGAGGGAAATAAGTATTTGACCCCCTCTCAATCAGAAAGATTTCTGGCTCCCAGGTATCTTTTATACAGGTAACGAGCTGAGATTAGGAGTACACTCTTGAGGAAGGAAAATTATGTGGATATATTGAAGCAACATCTCAAGACATCAGTCAGGACGTTAAAGCTTTGTCGCAAATGGGTCTTCCAAATGGACAATGACCCCAAGCATACTTCCAAAGTTGTGGCAAAATGGCTTAGGGACAATAAAGTCAAGGTATTGGAGTGGCCATCACAAAGCCCTGACCTCAATCCTATAGAAAATGTGTGGGCAGAACTGAAAAAGTGTGTGCGAGCAAGGAAGCCTACAAACCTGACTCAGTTACACCAGCTCTGTCAGGAGGAATGGGCCAAAATTCACCGAACTTATTGTGGGAAGCTTGTGGAAGGCTACCCGAAACGTTTGACCCAAGTTAAACAATTTAAAGGCAATGCTACCAAATAATAATGGAGTGTATGTAAACTTCTGACTCACTGGGAATGTGAAGAAAGAAACAAAAGCTGAAAAAAATCATTCTCTCTACTATTATTCTGACATTTCATATTCTTAAAATAAAGTGGTGATCCTAACTGACCTAAGACAGGGAATTTTTACTAGGATTAAATGTCAGGAATTGTGAAAAAAATGAGTTTAAACGTATTTGGCTAAGGTGTATGTAAACTTCTGACTTCAAATGTATGCATAGTCACTTTAACCCTATCTACATGTACAGTACCAGTCAAAAGTTTGGACACACCTACTCATTCAAGGGTTTTTCTATATTTTTATTTTTTCTACATTGTAGAATAATAGTGAAGACATCAAAACTATGAAATGACACATATGGAATCATGTAGTAACCAAAATCGTGTTAAACAAATCCACCATCAGGCCACCCTTTGCCTTGATGATAGCTTTGCACACTCTTGGCATTCTCTCAACCAGCTTCATGAGGAATGTTTTCCAACAGTCTTGAAGGAGTTCCCACATATGCTGAGCACTTGTTGGCTGCTTTTCCTTCACACTGCGGTCCAACTCATCCCAAACCATCTCAATTGGGTTGAGGTCGGGTGATTGTGGAGGCAAGTTCATCTGATGCAGCACTCCATCACTCTCCTTCTTGGTCAAATAACCCTTACACAGCCTGGAGGTGTGTTTTGGGTCATTGTCCTGTTGAAAAACAAATGATAGTCCCACTAAGCGCAAACCAGATGGGATGGCGTATCGCTGCAGAATGCTCTGGTAGCCATGCTGGTTAAGTATGCCTTGAATTCTAAATATATCACTGACAGTATCATCAGCAAAGCACCCCCACACCATCACACCTCCTCCTCCATGCTTCATAGTGGGAACCACACATGCGGAGATCATCCGTTCACCTACTCTGCGTCTCACAAAGACACGGCAGTTGGAACCAAAAATCTCAAATTTGGACTCATCAGACCAAAGGACAGATTTCCACCGGTCTAATGTCCATTGCTCGTGTTTCTTGGCCCAAGCAAGTCTCTTCTTATTATTGGTGTCCTTTAGTAGTGGTTTCTTTGCAGCAATTCGACCATGAATGCCTGATTAATGCAGTGTCCTCTGAACAGTTGATGTTGAGATGTGTCTGTTACTTGAACTTTATTTGGGCTTTAATCTGAGGCTGGTAACTCTAATGAACTTATTTACATTTACAGTCATTTAGCAGACGCTCTTATCCAGAGCGACTTACAGTTAGTGAGTGCATACTGTACATTATTTATTTTTTTTTATATATTTTTTTTCATACTGGCCCCCCGTGGGAATCGAACCCACAACCCTGGTTTTGCGAACACCATGCTCTACCAACTGAGCTACATCCCTGCCGGCCATTCCCTCCCCTACCCTGGAACAATTGTGCGCCGCCCCATGGGTCTCCCGTTCACGCCCGGCTACGACAGAGCCTGGATTTGAACAAGGATCTCTAGTGGCACAGCTAGCACTGCGATGCAGTGCCTTAGACCACTGCGCCACTCGGTAACTCTGGGTATTTCTTTCATGTGGCGGTCCTCATTAGAGCCAGTTTCATCATAGCGCTTGATGGTTTTTGCGACTGCACTTGAAGAAACGTTCAAAATTCTTGAAATTTTCCGGATTGACTGTCTTAAAGTAATGATGGACTGTCGTTTCTCTTTGCTTATTTGAGCTGTTCTTGCCATAATATGGACTTGGTATTTTACCAAATAGGGCTGTCTTCTGTATACCACTCCTACCTTGTCACAACACAACTGATTGGCTCAAACGCATTAAGAAGGAAAGAAATTCCACCAATTAACTTTTAACAAGGCACACCTGTTAATTGAAATGCATTCCAGGTGACTACCTCATGAAGCTGGTTGAGAGAATGCCAAGAGTGTACAAAGTTGTCATCAAGGCAAAGGGTGGCTACTTTGAAGAATCTCAAATATAAAATATATTTTGATTTGTTTAACACGATTTTGGTTACTACATGATTCCATATGTGTGACTTGTTTCAGGAAACTAGGCGTATGTCGTGCGTCACTACTTCACAGGAGAGCCATTTGAACATAAACATTTTTTTTAAATCAAAATGCGTTTTTTTGGCAGAAATGCCTTCTGGAACATGTGAATTTCCATGAGACTTAATAACAAACTTGTATGCCATCTGTAAATACGAATAAAATTGTTAAATTACAATCCTAGTTGGTTTAGCCACAGAAAAAGATAGCAACCTTCCCGCTAGCCATGATCGGCTGAGATAATGAGTGGGCTGGACATGCCGAGAGATGAGTTCGGATTGGTCTGCCATGTAGCATGCTTCTGTCTATTTGTGCTGGTCAGTATGTGTAGGTAATCCTGTCTAACGCTGCTTTTTTTTTTTTTATATTGCGTAGTAGAACTGCATAAGTGTTGCTCTCCACATTCTGGAGGACTGTGTTTTGAAATCAGTGGATTTAGAGAATGATAGCTAAGGAGATGGAAAAACCACCTGTCTCCAGATTACATCTTGAAACTAAGGGCAACCATGGCATCCGTGACAGGGAGAAGTGTTCATCCATGTGTACGGGTAAGATGGTCTAGCTAGGTACATTTTCAGATATTATACGTTTCTCATTTTGACAGAAAGTCATTTTTATTTTTAGCTAACATTAGCTGGCTGGCTCGCTAGCTAACGTTAAGTGTAGGATCTGTGTAGTAATATTATTCATATCTCAGAGCCATTTGCTTTGCTAGTTATAGCCTAATGTTAGCTAGCTAACATTTAATCTAGTTGGTTAGCGACCTGCAGATTCATGCAGGGTAGTAACGTCATGAGTTGGGATTATGGTTCATTGTTTAACTAGCTAGCTACAGGTCTTAACAAAAGACTCCACTATGCAAGTAACCATTTTAATAGAATGTCACTGCAAAAACTGTTGGTAGATGTAGCTGGTAAATTCACTCTGGCTATCTAATCCGATTTCTCTCTCGTCTAAGTGTGCAGAGCGCAGAATAACTGACAAATTTACGAATATGGCCGGAGTCAGTACACATTGGCAAAAAAGCGTAAATTGTTGCCAGCAGCACAGTTACAGTTACCAACACTCTGGATAACATAACAACTGCCTAACCAGCTCTGCTAGAGCGAGTAAAATGGTCAGTGAACTGTTCTCTTATTTGTGTCTGGAAGTAGCTAGCAAGCTAGCCAACGTTAACCAGTTAATTTAGGTTCTTGACTGCTGTTGTAAGGACAGAATGCTCAGATCAACCCTTAAAGAGATGGGTGGGGCTAAAGCTTAAGAGGGTGTGAACAATGCTGAATGGGTGTAGACAAAGAAGGGCTCTCCAGTAGGTACCAAAACATTGAAAGGTCATTTTCTCAAAAGTGAGGTTACAAGTTTATCAACTTTCAAAGCAGAATTACTTTCCCATTGTTCCTCAACTGTAGTGTATGATATACAATGTTCTAGCTCTGAGTCTCTACTTTTATCCAATGTAAAAAACACCATTTCAAATTTTGCTACATAAGACCAAATCGAGCCGGTCCGTCACATGTGTTATTTAATAGTTTTGATGTCTTCACTATTATTCTACGTAATCTCGTTTGGAAGCTAATTCTATGCTTTACAGATGTAGACTGACTGGCTCCAGATTGGATTCAGGGCAGTGATGCTGTTACACTATGTAACCAACTGTAACATGTTTTGCTATGGCCCTGGTTTGGTTTGGGTTTGTTCCTGACAGTTAGTACACCTCTCCTACCAGGTGACGTGGAGAGGATCTGTGTCTGCACCCCATACTCTCACTACTGGTGTCCCTTAGGGCTCAGTTCTAGGCCCTCTCCTTTTCTCTCTATACACCAAGTCACTCAGGTCCGTCATATCCTCACATGGTCTCTCCTATCATCAACTACTTTTCTCCTTCCCCCCTTCTGACACCCAGGTGGCAACGCGCATATCTGCGTGCCTGGCAGATATCTCAGCTTGGATGTCGGCCCACCACCTCAAGCTCAACCTCGACAAGACAGAACTGCGCTTCCTCCAGGGGAAGGCCTGCTCACTCCAAGACATCTCCATCACGGTTGACAACACCACAATGTCCCACTCCCAGAGTACAAAGAACCTTAGTGTGACCCTAGACAACACCCTGTCGTTCTCTGCAAACTTCTTAGCAGTGACTCGCTCCTGCAGGTTCAAACTCTATAACACCTGTATCGTACAACCCTACCACACACAGGAAGCGGTGCAGGTCCTAATCCAGGCACTTTTAATCTCCTGTCTGGACTACTGCAACTCGCTGTTGGCTGGCCTCCCCACTTGTGCCATCAAACCCCTGCAACTTATCCAGAATGCTGCAGCCCACCTGGTGTTCAACCTTCACAAGTTCTCCCATGTCACCCCACTTCTCCTCACATTCCACTGGCTTTCAGTCGAAGCACACATCCAATACAAGACCATGGTACTTGCCTACGGAGCAGCAAGTGGAACTGCCCCTCCCTACCTTCAGGCTATGCTCAAACCCTACACCCCAACCCGAGCAGTCCGTTCTGCCACCTCTGGTCTCTTGGCCCTCCCACCCCTACTGGAGGGCAGCTTCCGCTCAGCACAGTCCAAGCTCTTCTCTGTACTGGCACCCCAATGGTGGAACCAGCTTCATCCTGAAGCTAGGACAGCATAGTCCCTGCCCATCTCCTGAAAACATCTGAAACCCTACCTCTTCAAAGAATATCTTAAATAATAAACAACCTTTCGTGAACTAACACTTGCACTTGACTTTTTTACCCTTTACTAGCTCTGACTTTGCTGATAGCTACATTATTGAGGACAATTTTACTTACTATGACTGTGATATATGGTTGTTCAACCTAGCTATCTTAAGATTAATGCAGTAATTGTATGTAGCTCTGAATAAAAGCGTCCGTTAAATGACTAAAATCAAAATATAAATGTTGTAGTCAGACATGAGTTAGCTGGTCCAACCTAGCTGCGTCCAATATTTATTTGTGCCCTAGACATAGGTTGCACTTCGGAGGCTAATGTGACTTTTCATCTAATTTACACTAATTTATAGTGGCATGGAAATACGATGACATTGCTAAAGTAGGCAAATAATTATTATAAATGGAGCCGGATGCATGGTCAATCCGTATATGGCTTTTCAGTCTTAAACGGCTGTGATCCATGGAACGCTTTGAGGGCGATGAAACAACGGAGCCCCATTCAATTAAGGGAAGGGAAGTGGGCGGAGGGGCGATTTGTAAGTGGTGCTTGCCAAAAGGGGGAATGAATTGTTGACATAATTGTAATCCAAACCCAACCATAATTTACTTGCTGTGACGCACTCAGGGCTCTGTTTTAACAAACCTAACGCAATAGTAAATCTAAGTGCAGGCGGTAGGGCTATGGGTTTAGGGGTGTGTCAGAAATATTTTTGCTATTTTCACTATCACAATTATCGGCGCACTTGCTGCTGTTGGCGCGAAAGGGCTGGGTTTTGATGAATAAATAAGTTGTGTGTGTGTGTCGAGGCTTGGCCCCTCACTGGCCAATCAGAACGTCCTCCTTGGCGAAATATGTTGTTCCTTCAGTTTGTGTATTTACAGTCTTTTATGTATTGCTTTGGAATCAACTCCAATTCCAATGTTAGTCCGTTATAGTTTGTTAAATTGCTTACAGAAAATAAATAACAAAATGTAGACATATTCCATCTTTGCTAAATAGGTTAACTTGAACCCATTTGCGGTCCACATTGTTCTAAGTAATTGAATGGCTTCAATAGCATTCACTCTAATATAGGGCCTATGCCTACTGTAAATGTCATTATGGCTGAACATGAACATGCCAAACATTGTCAATAAGTAAGATAAAATGTGTTATTGATAAGGCCTAAAAAGAACAAATAATTATAATAAAAAATCAAAATAAACTTGTTTTAAATAGGCTGTCACACATACAGGCACCGTCATTTCTCCCCTTAGGCATATAATATTAAAACAACGGAGACTATGGATGGTTTTACGCACGTCCAAACTTTTCACAGTAGTTGGACAAAGATCCAATTTAAATAGAAAGGGAGAATGTCCACTCACTGTTATACTGCTCCCAAATAGGCCTATGTTATATGAACATAATCGGAACCATATTACAGATCAGATCGCATTCACACATCCCCAGAAGTTGCATTACAAGCGCCCAACGGACGTTGTCACCATAATACCAGGAAGGTTAATCATTCTAATAAGTTTGGTTGTAATAAAATTAAATGAAAAACAAGCAATCTGTTTTTTATTAAACAACAAGAATAAATACATGTATAGTGTAATGATATCATAAAATCGCTAGGATAAAAAAGACGCCGCATTGCTGTTGAACCAACCTTCAATATATAGTGGTAGGCCTACTGGAGGGCTTGGGTTTTGAACATATGAAACCGAAAAAAGAAAACAAGCCTTCATCATGGAGGGGGTTTTACGCACATCCAAAACGGGACCTGCATGGCTAAAATAATGTGGGCCTGCCTACAATGCATATATAAAAAGGGAATGTCAGCTCACTGTTTTACTCCTCTCAAACTTGATATTTAACAACGCTTTGGTGATTAAGATTGATTTCCAAGCGGTCTCAGGAGCCAAACCCTTTATCGACAGTCTTGACTACTTCGCGATTGCATTGGGCAGACAAAAAAAAAGTATTAATTGAGAGGAGGGGAGGCCATGCTTGGTTTTTAATCAAATAAAACGAAATGGAAAAATACGAAGTATACAGGCACCAAAAGCACATTAGACTACTCTTGTTCCATGCGCATATGGGCAGTGTTCGTCACGGCTGGATAGACTGCGTTTCCGCTGTCAAAATTCGTACCATAATCAACTGTGTCACCACTAAAATCAGTTTTTGGTTGGTCTTAAATAGCACTTTGGATCATGTTTTTAAGGACACACCTCAAATATTTCCACACCACCCATCTGAGGGCAAGTGAGCTGATATAAGACAGGTAAATTGCCGAACCCGGCGCTATGGCTGGAAAACTTCAGTGCACCAGTTTTTACGTGACGAAATTGCAAACTAACGTGCGTTTGACACTAGCTGAAAATAGAGCCCTCAGGTTCCAAAATTGTAGTCAATTTTGACACTACAATAAATGTTTCTGACTCATATCGATGCCGTTTTCAAAGGGATAAGTAGTTTTTTAGTGGCAGTCATTCTTTAACATCGATTCACAGACAGTGTTGTCTTGTCTCGTGGACTTTTAGTTGTCATGTTGCTGCAGTCCATTTTCAACTCATCAAGCTCTCCCTGGGAGAAATGCAGACTGTTTATCAGGTCCTGGACCTCTCTGGTCAGATTGTCCATTATTTTGTTTGTTGAATCTACAGAGCATTCAGAAATAATTCACACCCCTTGACTTTTTCCACATTTTGTTGTGTTGCAAAGTGGGAGTAAAATGGGTTTCATTGTCATTTTTTTGTCAAGATCTACACAAAATACTCTAATGTCAAAGTGGAAGAAAACATTTACAAAACATGTATGAAAAATAAAACACTAATATATCGTGATTTCATACGTTTTCAACCCCCTGAGTCAATACATGTTAGAATCACCTTTGGATCCAATTACAGCTGTGAGTCTTTCTGGGTAAGTCTCTGAGAGCTTTGCACACCTGGATTGTACAATATTTGCACATTATTATTTTAAAAATTATTCAAGCTCTGTCAAGTTGGTTGTTGATCATTGCCAGACAGTCTTGCCATAGATTTTCAATCCGATTTAAGTCAAAACTGTAACTAGGCCATTCAAGAACATTCAATGTTGTCTTGGTAACTCCAGTGTATATTTGGCCTTGTGTTTTAGGTTATTATCCTACAGAAAGGTGATTTTATGAATTTGTCAGACTGAACCAGGTTTTACTCTAGAATTTTGCCTTTGCTTAGCTCTATTCCGTTAATTTTTCTCCTAAAAAAACTCCCTAGACCTTGCTGATGACAAGCATACCCATAACATGATGCAGCCACCACCATGCTTGAAAATATGAGGAGTGGTACTCAGTGATGTGTTGTGTTAGATTTGCCCCAAACAAAGTGCTTTGCATTCAGGACATAAAGTTAATTTCTTTGCCAAATTTTTTGCAGTTTTACTTTGGTGCCTTATTGCAAACAGGATGCATGTTTTGGAATATTTGTATTCTGTACAGCAGGGTTGCCCAACCCTGTTCCTGGAGAGCTACCATCCTGTAGGTTTTCGCTCCAACCCCAGGTGTCACTAACCTGATTCATCTTATCAATCTGCTAATTATTAGAATCAGGTGTGCTAGATTAGGGTTGGGGCAAAAACCTACAGGACAGTAGTTCTCCAGGAACAGGGTTGGGCAGTCCTGCTGTACAGGGCCCTTTCTTTTCGCTCTGTCATTTAGGTTAGTATTGTGGAGTAACTATAATGTTGTTGATCCATCCTCAGTTTTTCCTATCACAGCCATTAAACTCTGTAACTGTTTTAAAGTCACCATTGGCCTCATGGTGAAATCCCTGAGTTGTTTCCTTCCTCTCCGGCAACTGAGTTAGGAAGGATGCCTGTATCTTTGTAGTGACTGGGTGTATTGATACACCATCAAAAGTGTAATGAATCATTTCACCATGCTCAAAAGGGATATTCAATGTCTGTTTAAAAAAAAATCAATTTACCTTCTTTGCGAGGCATTGGAAACCCTCTTTGATCTTTGTGGTTGAATCTGTGTTTGAAATTCATTGCTCGATCAAGCGGACCTTACAGATAATTGTATGTGTGGGGTACAGAGATGAGGTAGTCATAAAAAAATAATGTTAAACACTTATTTCACACAGAGTGAGTCCATGCAACTTATTATGTGACTTGTTAAGCAAATGTATAGTCCTGAACTTATTTAGGCTTGCCATAACAAAGGGGCTGAATACTTATTGACTCAAGACAATTCAGCTTTTATGTTTTAATTAATTTGTAAATATTTCTAAAAACATTATTCCACTTTGACATTATAGGGTATTGTGTGTAGGCCAGTGACACACAATCTCAATTTAATCCATTTTAAATTCAGGCTGTAACACAACAAAATGTGGAAAAAGTAAAGGTGTGTGAATACTTACTGAAGGCACTGTACCAGTATTTGGACTAAGCTTTTGAAGCTATTTTCCTGCAGTTGTAACAGCTCCTTGTAGAATAACGTATTTTTGTTCAGTCCGTTGACTTTGTCTATTTCTCTCCTTTTTCCTTATTTCTGTCTTTCTCTCCAAACAGTGCCAAAATGAATGGATGACGCAGCATTCTGTATCTATGGACGCAAACCAGTCGTTCGGTTGCCATGCTGTCTGGCAAGTGGTTACGTTCTTATTCTTTTGTTTTCTAGCTAGCCAACTATGGCTAACACAGTCACATCAACCTCTGCAACCAGAATAACAGCAAAGTAGCTGCATTTGTGTTTGTTTAAGCAGTTTTTTGTGAGATTCATGTGGATACTTCCATAACAATGAGCTGATAATGCTGGAGTTTGCCTGGCATAGAAAACTTTGCCTTCTCATCATGAGACTGTTCCTTACGAGGAGATTGCATTGCATATCAAACATTAGGCTAGAACTAGCTAAATAGTTTGTTGCTAGCAAACCTGCCAATATGACAATATCCTATGCAGAAAACCGCTGGTCAAACTAGAAACATGTGGGAGGATTTGACAGCATAGCACCACTTGCATCATGACTGCAACATTGAAGGACCGGAGAAATTAATGTTCATCCCATCACTCGACACGTTAGGTAATCAGATGTCTCTGCAAAAACAACTAAATGATGGCTAGCTAAGTTTTTTCTCATTGGACCTGTGTTTGCGATGTATCCAATATTGGTTTGTGTGGTTGCTGGTTTAGCTTTCTGTAACTTTGTAGCAAGTATGGTCTGCATGTGCGGTGCTTTATATTGAGTCATGATTAGGTGTCCCGTATATCTGTCCCAGAGACATCCAACTGTCCCTTTATCTCGTTTTAATGCCCATTCTAGAAAGCCCTTCTACCCAATCAGAAACATGTATTAACCAATGCTGTGGCATAATATATCTTAATGTTGCTTGTTTGTGTATGCAGGGCAGACAACTGACTACTTGTATTCAACATTTTAGTAATATCAGAGCTTGCAATATTGGATTAAATGCAGCCCACCCCCCTCCAGCCATGGGGTTAAAATATCTATCAATTTAACAACTTTTGCAGTAAGATATATTTACACAACCATCCATTTCATAAATAGGAGAGACATTAGGGATGTGAAAAAAACATGTTTGTGTGTTGTTCTATCTCGGGTAGGGGTATCTAAAAAACTATAGGCCTTTTTGAGGATTGGCCAATAGCCTATCAGTAGTAATCCTGCCTCCAAGGGAGAGGTCAGAGGTCAACAGGCACCAGCAGATGAATCCTCTTGTTGGGGTGGGCAAAGAGAGGCTACGAAGGAGATGGAGGAGAAGACAGAGGAGCTTCTTTCTACCCAGGATATCCAGGGAGAATCTAATGAGGAGAAAAAGTATTGCCTGCGCCTGGATAGCTGAGGGAAAACTTCAATACGGAAGAGGCAGCAGAGGTTGAAGTGGTAGACACTCTTATGTGTAACATGAAAAGAGAGAGACGTAGAAGGTAAAGGCACAATCCAGTTTCATTTGGCAGTGCCACTCAAAAAAACGACCGAAAAAATAAACCCCTGGCTAATAAAGGACGGAAAGTTGGGAGATGCTGTGACCTTGCTTTGGGATGGGAAAGTATAATAAGGACACAGTCCTAAGAGAGGAAATGTCCCTCCAGAGCGGATGTTCTCCCTCTGTTCCCGTTCTCACACACGCCTTTCATTACTGTTAGAGGAAGGTGAACGTATAGGAGGTCATTAAAGAAGGGACTGTACATTAAAGGAAGGGATTATACAGTGTGTGACACTGAAACTAGCTTTGAATGTCTACTACTGTACGTAATTAGTAATGGGGTCTGTGAAATTCTAAGTCTATTATGAAAGACTCATATTATTAGGAAGCTATGAGTGTGACCGTTGTTTTGTTTGATCTGACGAAATATGATTTAGGAATAGGCTGTAGCTAGTTAGATGTTAAAGGAAAATGTTGTATGTACTTTAAGAGTAATAGTTTAATGTTAGGTGTATCCAAAATACATGATACATGCTTCCAGTGTTATATTGAGAAATTACTGCCTATGGATGTGTTTCCAACCTCTAACTGTGATACAACATTTGGTGGCTCTGGATTCTGTCATGCTAAGGATGGGTTAACTTCACATCATAGTCCAAATGTTTCAAAGGGGCCATTTGGGTTTTGATTACTGTCCAAACAGTCTCTCCACCTTTCATCATGGATCAATCAGGCTTCCATAGATCCTCATTAGGGTCAATGTTCTTTCCCTGCAGTAACCTCCACATCAATCTCATTAATGACGTCACACTAATAATTACCTCTCTCTGCATTATTTCACATAGAACTGTGATCATGACCTATATAACTCTGATGTGAGCTTCATTTATGGGAATGCAACCCCTAAGGACTGTAAAAGTATAATGTTTCTGAATTTACTTTGGATTTCACAAGTGGATGTGTTTGACAATGATAAAAAAAAACATCTGCAAACATAAGATAGGTGATGTGATTCATGATTATTGCAGAATCACATTGTTGTTGACCCTTGTACTGAAGTGAAGGTTTTAAAAGTAAATACCCTCTACACTGTATGCACTTGTTCGTCTGTTGGTTGGTTGCGCCTGTTTCCCAGGCTTCCCTGTACAGAGCTTGTGCCGGTATCCAAACATGTATGACTTGAGTGGCGGTCACCGGTTGAGTCGAGTGTATAGCTAGCTAGCTAGCTAGTTTAAATATCAACACCACTGCTACAGGAGCATAATTGAGCAGCATAACAACGTGAGTGACCTGCTAACTTGCTGATTTACGTCATCAATATCCGGTCTGGTTGGCTGATAGGCCTATGAGCAGCAGAGTGACAGACAGAGAAAAGTGGCTGCATCACCGACCCACAGACTCAATTCCATCCCTTCAGCCGGGAGTTGCATATTTCACAGGGAAGCAGCAACACAGGTAGTCTATAGCTAGCTAGCCACCATATAATGTTAGCCTACTAAAATAGCCACACAAGCCACTTGTCAGCCAGCCATATATCATGAATTTGAAATAGTGTATGATCATCATTCTGTTTATGATGATAAATGATTTGCCTACACAATAAATATTCTAAGTATGTTAATTAAGCAAAGTAATGACTGTAATAGATCTGTGCTACATGACTATATAGTTATTATGAAATATGAAATTACTTTTAAATTACATTATTATAAAATTATACTATGATGTTAGAAGATATAAGATTATGAAGTTATTATTTAAGAGCATTGGTGATAAATCACAATCTGTACAACAACAACAAAAAGATCTAGTAATCTAGCTATCTAGACATTTTGTTAACTGTAGCATATGGTAGCCTGATGAGTCTACTTGCTAACATTATCAGTCATGAACATGATCAACATGCTCTATTTACTGGCTTATTTAGGGAATGGTAGGCTGGAGTAAAGTAATATAGGGTATAGTAATTATAGGCTACAGTATTTCTCACAATATTCTATTCATTTGCTCTCATTACTGTCTTATTTAGGGATAGAGCAGCAGCTGTATCCCTGAAGTGACCTTCAACCTCCCTGCTATTCAATACTTCTTCCACTGGATCAAAGCTTCAGCCAGGTAAGATACATGATAGTGGCAACAAATTGAGTTGGGTTGGAAATAGTAATGGTAGGCTACAGTTTTGCTTACAATCTTCTATTTTGACTGGAATTGTATTGTTTATTGTTAATAAGTGCACCCTTTATTCCAGTTCAAAATAGTTTAGCAAAATACTTCACACATCAAATTGTGCTGCTTTCCCCTCTTCTCAATGACACACATAAAACATGTTAACCAAATCTTAGAAAATGATACAACAACAGCATCTATGTAGCCTATTGATTTTATGTAACTAAATAATCAAAGTAATAATTGCACAACAAGTCTGTGACAGCGGTTGCAATATATATTTTTTTGGGGGTGTCCTTTTGTTTGTGTGAGCATAAGCCCCCCGAAAGGTCTGTGCATAGCACTGGCTCAGAGTAATTGGACGGGAGCTGGTAACCTAAGAATCTGTGACGTGTGACCAGTGTGAGTTCTCCTGGAGAGTTTTCTACCCTGCCATGCTCATTGAGTCAGACTACTACCTATACCCTGAGGATGCTAAAAGAACTTCCCTCATGCCCTAATACTGTAGATAATTTTGAACATTATGTTTTCACAATGAGCCTATGGAGTAGGGCTTTTTCTAGCTTTCCTCATGAATTGAATATTACTAACAGTAGCACCAATTTAAAGGAGGAAATTCACCTCCAGTACCCTCAACGGGTGCATCGGAGGATCCTGCTTCAATGAAAGCAGCCAGAAAGGAGAGTGAGCTCAAACAACTGACCACTACTGCTCATGCAAGTGAATTCAGTGGTATAACCATTAGACGCGCGTCTGTGTTGTTTTCGCAGGACCTTTAACACAGGCTAGTGAACATGCCTGAGCAAATCCCTCTGAATTTGCCAGCTCGCCGACAGTAATCTGCGGCAGGGGTGACCATCCAAAGTCTAAATTGAGCCCTCGGAGACCTATCGCCCAGAGAGAGCAGTGTTGTTAGAGAGCTGCAGGGACTAAGAAGGCCCTTACCTTCTGTCGGAATCAGATCAGATAAGGGTTATCAGCTACATGGCTCCATGCAATCTGGAACCTCTGAGCAGCATACAGGCCACAAACACAGGCTCCAGTAACTATGGGCCGATTTTAGCTACCAGGCTATGCCAATGTGGGCATCAAAGTGGAATACCAATAGGTTGCTTCATGGTGGTGTTGGCCAATTTGGCCCTGTATGTTAGTGTGGCCTAAATAAGCATTAGTGGGTTATCTGTCTGGATTATAATAATATAGCCTTGTTAGCTATTTCCATAGGGTCTTAATGATTTTTTTAATTACTTAGTAATCCTGATTTGCAGTCGTGTTGCTTTTCACTTCATTCTTACACTGTAAGCTATTTTTTTAAATGTTTTAATCCTGTAGTGTGATACAGTTTACACCAGGGTATCCCAAACTCGGTCCTCAGGACCCCAAGGGGTGCACGTTTTGGTTTTTGCCCTAGCACTACACAGCTGATTCAAATAATCAACTAATCAAGCTTTGATCATTTGAATCAGCTGTGTAGTGTTAGGGCAAAAACCAAAACGTGCACCCCTTGGTGTCCTGAGGACCGAGTTTGGGAAACGCTGGTTTACACACTATACATAAAACACAATTCATTGAACATACAAGCAAGGAAGTGCATGTCATTTTAAACTCTCATATAAATAAGGCTAATTTCTCCCCAGTAGGTAACATTATTGTTTTAACCTCACTAACTTTCTTTATTTGCCTTTGTAGCTTTCAGGGGAACCAATGATTGCATATCATTATAATTTGCATATGCAGATAATTCTAATATGGTTGGGGCTAATCCTTCGCTCTAAGTGGTGGATAACATTATTTTTTTTGCTTTTAATCCATTAATTTAATTTGTTTGCGCATTGAGTTGAATCATCACCATAATTATAAGAGAAAATGTTCTATTTTAAGTTATCGGAAAATGTAGGGTATTGTATACCTAATTTGCATATATGAATAATGACACTGATGTGTCATTAATTGATATGATTTTTATGGTCATTATGGTGCTAGTCACGTATAAGGATACAAGGGCTTCGGGTATGCCGAGGGAGAGCCCTATGCACAAATGAGTTGGTGGTTGAAGTTCATGCTATTTGCATAAAAAAGTGCTGATTTTCCAGGCAATCAATATTGTGTTTTTCATTTCTTGCAAATTTACATTCCAAGGTCTCGCAAATGTTTTCCGTAATCTGTTCTATGTTTAAATGACTGACCTATCTCATAATTTATGCATATGGTGACCCATTACTGTATTATGAATGCATTTCAAACACAGAGTGAGAAAAAAGCCTAATGTGCCTGAGTATAACCACTCTAAATCTTAGCACTCATACCTTCATTTGACAAGTCAATGAGCCACATTTTTATTGGTCAGCACTTATGAAACAATTTTTTTTAAATTCTATAGTATAATGCACGCATGAATTATGCAAGACTAGTAAACATGTACTTCACAGCCACTATTTAAAAGGGGAATTTTAGCTGTTTACTTGCTAACAGTTTTTAGATCCAATTCCCTCAATCTGTGGATACAACGTGTTGCAAGACCTAGAGTTTGTTTGATAAATTGTCCTTGGTGTCTTGATTTAGACAAAGAAAACAGCAGTGAAGTCGATCCAAAGCTGGCATTTTGGCTGGTGTTGTCAGTACATGAAGCCAGAAGGTTTTGAAGAGGCTTGCCCGGTAGCGCTGTATCCAAACACAGAGGTAGTCATTGCACACCAACCACTGTCAGTTCTCATCATTCCCAAAGACCCTGAGGGCCAGAGTGCTGCATGTGAGTGAGGTGCTTACTTTGTGTTCCTCAGTCCTGATAGCCACCCTTGAGGCTTTCATTCAGAGATGTACTTTCTGCTATTTTCAGGTCCAGAATGTGAGCACTGGAACAACCAGAAGCCCCTAGATTGGAAATCCTGAGAGCTGGATCAAATAAATATGGTGGTCATTGAGCAACTCCACCTATTGCAACAGTACACAACAGTACATAAGAGTACACAACAATACACCTTGCACAACATCCATCAACACAAAAACAGTACAGTTAAAAAACGGGAAATGCTTTTATCTTGAGATGGACACACACTCAGAAATGTTTTTATTCTCCTTGAACCCTCCACTGTTATGTGGTATGTATCTGAATCCTTTGCATAATGATTCCCCTCCAGGCCAAGGAGAGTTCAGAACCCTTGAATCTGAAATCCAGAGCCATATTACAATGCTGTCTGTAAGCAAACAAGACAGCTTTCACATCTCATTATGGCCTCTCATAACCACGCACCAGCCCCTCTTCTCCTGCCCCAAACATCGCAACACAAGCCTTCATATGGCCCCATGTCAGATGCAAGGCACAGTAATGGGCGCTGACATGACTGCCTTTCTGAGTGCCTGGCATGTCGTGGCAGGAGTGGATGTTTCCTGCATCTTACCATACTCCACACCAGGCCCAAGGTCGATTGCTTGAACTTCCTCCCCCATTCCCCTTCTCCTCACCTGGGAGCGAGGACTGGGGAGGAACCTCTTGTCTTGTGGCTGCCCTCCGTGGGTCTCTGGGAGATCGTATGACAGTGTCACGCAAAACCCAGTGCAGCCAGGGTAATCAAGGTGACAGGCAGGCAATATGTTAGGCAAGTATGGGCTCTCCTACATAAATGATGGAGGTTAACTGTCAAATGATGTAATGGGAAAAATGGTTCACACATTCCTTCCAATCTGACCACTGCACATGTTGTTGTTGATACGCTCGGCGGACTCCCTGTCACTGGCTTCAATGCAGGACATAACTGTGTCTATGTTGTTGTGGTGTAGTGGTTGTCGTAGTCCTGTAGTGTATCAGCACAAGCTGTGACGCTTTGTGAATTTGGTTAATAACTAAGGCTTGAGCAAACCACTTTGTGTTAGGTTTAAATTATATACCTTTGTATTTGTATTTATTATGGATCCCCATTAGTTCCTTCCAAGGCAGCAGCTACTCTTCCTGGGGTTTAGTACAGTTGAAGTCAGAAGTTTACATACACCTTAGCCAAATACATTTAAAATCAGTTTTTCACAATTGCTGACATTTAATCCTAGTAAAAATTCCCTGTCTTAGGTCAGTTAGGATCACCACTTTATTTTAAGAATGTGAAATGTCAGAATAATAGTAGAGAGAATGATTTATTTCAGCTTTTATTTCTTTCATCACATTCCCAGTAGGTCAGAGGTTTACATACACTCAATTAGTATTTGGTAGCATTGCCTTTAAATTGTTTAACTTGGGTCAAACGTTTCGGGTAGCCTTCCACAAGCTTCCCACAATAAGTTCGGTGAATTTTGGCCCATTCCTCCTGACAGAGCTGGTGTAACTGAGTCAGGTTTGTAGACCTCCTTGCTCAGACATGCTTTTTCAGTTCTGCCCACAAATGTTCTATAGGATTTAGGTCAGTGCTTTGTGATGGCCACTCCAATACCTTGACTTTGTTGTCCTTAAGCCATTTTGCCACAACTTTGGAAGTATGCTTGGGGTCATTGTCCATTTGGAAGACCCATTTGCGACCAAGCTTTAACTTCCTGACTGACGTCTTGAGATGTTGCATCAATATATCCACTTAATTGTCCTTTCTCATGATGCCATCTATTTTGTGAAGCGCACCAGTCCCTCCTGCAGCAAAGCACCCCCACAGCACGTGCTTCACGGTTGGGATGGTGTTCTTCGGCTTGCAAACCTCCCCCCTTTTCCTCCAAACATAACAATGGTCATTATGGCCAAACAGTTCTATTTTTGTTTCACAGACCAGAGGACATTTCTCCAAAAAGTACGATCTTTGTCCCCATGTGCAGTTGGAAACTGTAGTCTGGCTTTTTTATGGCGGTTTTGGAGCAGTGTCTTCTTCCTTGCTGAGCGGCCTTTCAGGTTATGTCGATATGGGACTTGTTTTACTGTGGATATAGATACTTTTGTACCTGTTTCCTCCAGCATCTTCACAAGGTCCTTTGCTGTTGTTCTGGGATTGATTTGTACTTTTCGCACCAAAGTATGTTCATCTCTAGGAGACAGAATGCGTCTCCTTCCTGAGCGGAATGACGGCTGTGTGGTCCCATGGTGTTTATACTTGCGTACTATTGTTTGTACAGATGAACATAGTACCTTCATGCATTTGGAAATTGCTCCCAAGGATGAACCAGACTTGTGGAGGTCTACCATTTTTTTCTAAGGTCTTGGCTGATTTATTTTTATTTTCCCATAATGTCAAGCAAAGAGTCACTGAGTTTGAAGGTAGGCCTTGAAATACATCCACAGGTACACGTCCAATTGACTCAAATTATGTCAATTAGCCTATCAGAAGCTTCTAAAGCCATGACATAATTTTCTGGAATTTTCCAAGCTGTTTAAAGGCACAGTCAACTTAGTGTATGTAATATATTCTGACCCACTGGAATTGTGATACAGTGAATTATAAGTGAAATAATTTGTCTGTAAACAATTGTCGGACAAATTACTTGTGTCATGCAATGACAGATATCCTAACCGACTTGCCAAAACTATCGTTTGTTAACAAGAAATGTGTGGAGTGGTTGAAAAACCAGTTTTAATGACTCCAACCTAAGTGTATGTAAACTTCCGACTTCAACTGTATGTATCCCCAATAGTTCCTTCCAAGGCAGCAGCTACTCATCCTGGGGTTTATTATGGATCCCCATTAGTTCCTTCCAAGGCAGCAGCTACTCTTCCTGGGGTTTATTATGTATTTCCAATAGTTCCTGCCAAGGCAGCAGCTACTCTTCCTGGGGTTTATTATGTATCCCCAATAGTTCCTGCCAAGGCAGCAGCTACTCTTCCTGGGGTTTATTATGGATCCCCAATAGTTCCTGCCAAGGCAGCAGCTACTCTTCCTGGGGTTTATTATGGATCCCCAATAGTTCCTGCCAAGGCAGCAGCTACTGTTCCTGGGGTTTATTATGGATCCCCAATAGTTCCTGCCAAGGCAGCAGCTGCTGTTCCTGGGGTTTATTATGTATCCCCATTTAGTTCCTTTCAAAGCAGCAGCTACTCTTCCTGGGGTCCTCTAAATTTAAGGCAGTTCTACAATTTTAAAAACATTACTATACATTTCACAACAGATTTCAAAACACATTAAGTGTGTGTCCTCAGGCCACTACTCTACTACTACATAACACAAACACAAAATCCATGTGTATGTGTGTGTATAGTGCGTATGTTATCACGTGTGTGTATGCATGTGTCTATGCCTGTGTGTGTGTCTCTTCACAGTCCCCGCTGCTCCATAAGGGGTATTTTAATCTTTATTGTTTTAACTTCTGAATTTACTGCTTGCATAAAAAAAGTATGTGGACACCCCTTCAAATTAGTGGATTCGGCTATTTCAGCCACACCCATTGCTGACAGGTGTATAAAATCGAGCACACCACCATGCAATCTCCATAGACAAACATTGGCAGTAGAATGACCTTTCAACGTGGCACCGTCATAGGATGCCACCTTTCCAACGAGTAAGTTTGTCAAATTTCTGCCCTGCTAGAGATGCCCGGTCAACTGTAACTGCTGTTATTGTGAAGTGGAAACGTCTAGGAGCAACAACGGCTCAGCCGCGAAGTGGTAGGCCACACAAGCTCACAGAACGACACCGTCGAGTACTGAAGCACGTAGCGCGTAAAAAAACCATCTGGCAGTCCGACGGATGAATCTGGGTTTGGCGGATGCCAGGAGAACGCTACCTGCCCCAATGCATAGTGCCAACTGTAAAGTTTGGTGGAGGAGGAATAATGGTCTGGGTCTGTTTTTCATGGTTCGGGCTAGGCCCCTTAGTTCCAGTGAAGGGAAATCTTTACGCTACAGCATACAATTACATTCTAGATGATTCGGTGCTTCCAACTTTGTGGCAACAGTTTCAGCATAACAATGCCCCCGTGCACAAAGCGAGATCCATACAGAAATGGTTTGTGGAGATCGGTGTGGAAGAACTTGACTGGCCTGCACAGAGCCCTGACCTCAACCCCATCGAACACCTTTGGGATGAATTGGAACGCCGACTGCAAGCCAGGCCTAATCGCCCAACATCAGTGCCCAACCTTACTAATGCTCGTGGCTGAATTGAAGCAAGTGCTTCCCACAGTTGTGTCAAGTTGGCTGGATGTCCTTTGGGTGGTGGACCATTCTTGATACACACAGGAAACATGGCACCTACTACCATACTCTGTTCAAAGGCACTTAAATCTTTTGTCTTGCCCATTCACGCTCTGAATGGCACACATACACAATCCATGTCTGAAGGCTTAAAAAAACGTATTTAACCTCCCCTTCATCTACACTGATTGAAGTGGATTTAACAAGTGACATCAATAATGGATCATAGCTTTCACCTGGATTCACCTGGTCAGTCTGTCATGGAAAGAGCATGTGTTCCTAATGTTCTGTACACTCAGTGTATTGATCGCTGAAAATCAAATAACATTTTATTTGTCACATGCGCCGAATACAACAGGTGTAGACCTTACCGTGAAATTCTTACTTACAAGCCCTTAACCAACAATGCAGCTAAGATAATAAGAGTTAAGAAAATATTTACTAAATAAACTAAAGTAAAAAACACAACAAAATAAAATAACATTAATGAGGCTATATACTGGGGTACCTGTATCGAGTCAATGTGTGGGGGGTACAGGATAGTTGGGGTAGGTAGGGGTAAAGTGACTATGCATAGATAATAAACAGCGAGTAGCAGCAGTGACTTGGCACTCCGGTACCGCTTGCCGTGCGGTAGCAGAGAGAACAGTCTATGACTTGGGTTGCTGGAGTCAGACCATTTTTTGGGCCTTCCTCTGACACCGCCTAGTAAAGAGGACCTGGATGGCAGGAAGCTGGCCCCAGTGATGTACTGGGCCATACGCACTACCCTCTGTAGTGCCTTATGGTCAGATGCCGAGCAGTTGCCAAACCAGGCGGTGATGCAAACGGTCAGGATGCTCTCGATGGTGCAGCTGTAGAACATTTTGAGGATCTGGGGACCCATGCCAATTTGTTCAGTCTTCTGAGGGGGAATAGGCATTGTTGTGTCCTCTTCATGACTGTCGTGGTGTGTTTGGACCATGATAGTTTGTTGGTGGTGTGGACACCAAGGAATTTGAAATTCTCGACCTGCTGCACTACAGCCCCGTCGATGTGAATGTGGGCGTGTTCGGCCCTCCTTTTCCTGTAGTCCACGATCAGCTCTTTTGTCTTGCTCACACTGAGGGAGAGGTTGTAGTCCTGGCACCACACTGACAGGTCTCTGACCTCCTCCATATAGGCTGCCTCATCGTTGTCGGTGATCAGGCAAACCACCGTTGTGTCGTCAGCAAACTTAATGATGGTGTTGGAATCGTGCTTGACAACGCAGTCCTGGATGAACAGGGTTGTTGCATACCCTTACCACCTGAGGGCGGCCCGTCAGGAAGTCCAGGATCCAGTTGCAGAGGGAGGTGTTTAGTCCCAGGGTCCTTAGCTTAGTGATGAGCTTTGTGGGCATTATGGTGTTGAACGCTGATCTGTAGTCAATGAACAGCATTCTCACATAGGTGTTCCTTTTGTTCAGGTGGGAAAGGGCAGGTGGAGTGCAATTGAGATTAAGACATCTGTGGATCTGTTGGGGCGGTATGCGAATTGGAGTGAGTCTAGGGTTTCTGGGATGATGGTGTTGATGTGAGCCATGACCAGCCTTTCAAAGCCCTTCATGGTCACTTCATGAAAATGACTGTCCAAAAAGGTTTCTGCAGCATTGAAGGTCCCCAAGAACACAGTGGCCACCCAGACTCTTCCTAGAGCTGGCCGCCTGGCCAAACTGAGCAATCGGGGGGAAGGGCCTTGGTCAGGGAGGTGACCAAGAACCCAACAGAGCTCCAGACTTCCTCTGTGGAGATGGGAGAATCTTCCAGAAGGACAACCATCTCTGCAGCACTCCACCAAAGTGTCAAGACGGAAGCCACTCCTCAGTAAAAGGCACATGACAGCCCGCTTGGAGTTTGCCAAAAGGCACCTAAAGACTCTCAGACCATGAGAAACAAGAATCTCTGGTCTGATGAAATCAAGATTGAACTCTTTGGCCTAAATGCCAAGCGTCACGTCTGGAAGAAACTTGGCACCATCCCTACGGTGAAGCATGGTGGTGGCAGCATCATGCTGTGGGGATGTTTTTCAGCAGCAGGGACTGGGAGACTAGTCAGGATCGAGGGAAAGATGAACGGAGCAAAGTACAGAGAGATCCTTGATGAAAACCTGCTCCAGAGCACTCAGGACCTCAGACTGGGGCAAAGGTTCACCTTTCAACAGGACAACGACCCTAAGCACACAGCCAAGACAATGCAGAAGTGGCTGACAGAGCTTGAGAGGATCTGCAGAGAAGAATGGGAGAAACTCCCCAAATACAGGTGTGCCAAGCTTGTAGCGTCATACCCAAGAAGACTCGAGGATGTAATCGCTGTCAAAGGTGCTTCAACAAAGTATTGAGTAAAGTAAACAGTTTTTCGCTATCACAGGTGCATGATCTTTTAAAATCAACAACAAGATGTCTACAAGCAATTGTTACAGCAACAGGAAAATAACTTCAAGATCTTTGTCCAAATACTGGTGGACTCAACTAACAAAAGAATGGACGATATGACCAGAGAGGTCCAAGACCTTAAGAACAGTTTGCAGTTCTCCCAGGGAGAGGTGGATGTCATGAAAGAGACTTACAGCAAGATGACAACCAACTGTAAGTCCACGCGAGATGACATCAGCACTGTCTGTGAATTATTATTACAGATGACTGGGAAAACAGAATATCTAGGAGGGACAATCCAGGAGGAATAACATTGTTGTGGTTGGCATACCAGAGAGTTCACATGAGACCTGGACGGAGTCTGAGGAGAAAGTGTGAACATTTTTCTGCGAAAGGTCTGGAAAACCTGTAACGAGCCCAAGTGACAGACCCAGGGCGATAGTGGTCAAGTTCCTATGGTTCAAGGACAAGATGGATGTTCTGGAGAGAGCCATTTTCCTCAATGAGGACTTCTCTGAAGCTGTGCGCCTGAGGCGGAAAGAACTTAGCCCAGCTATGAAAATGTTCAGAGAGCGTGGGGACATTGCTTACATCCGCAACGACAAGCTCATTGTCCACCTTCCCTCCCAAAAGCCTGGGAGGAGTGAGGGAGACAAGTTTCTGGGTCAGTAACTTCAGACCAACATCACACACACACACACACACGCACCTGATTGATTGACTATTAGCTAAACATGATTTTTGTATTTTATTTTTATCTCCATATTATGTCTATCTCCAAGAAAGCTACCCAGGAAAGGGCTAAGAATAGCCCATATGAATATACTGTATATAGCCTTAGAAATAAGGTTAATGAAATCAATAACTTGCTAACATCGGATAACATTCATATACTGGGTGTCTGAAACAATAGCAATACAAGGATATAACATCTACAGAAAAGACAGGAATGCCTATGGGGGAGGTGTTGCGGTATATGTTCAGAGCCATATTTCTGTAAAGCTTAGAGAGGATCTCATGTCAAATGTTGTTGAAGTGTTGTGGTTTCAAGTTCACCTGCCTCATCTAAAGCCTCTTATTTTGGGGTGCTGCTATAGGCCACCAAGTGCGAACGGTCAGTATTTGGATAATATGTGTGCAATACTTGATAGTGTGTGATGTTAACAGAGGTCTATTCTCTGGGTGAACATAACATTTATTGACTGCTTAGCAACTAGCTGTCATCTCAAGAGGAAGCTTCTAACTGTGACTCATACCTGTAATATGACCCAGGATTTCACTCAACCAACTTTAAAAAAAAAAAAAAAAACTTGAGTGCATACCAACTGTGTTGGATCTGTGACATCCACTGATTATATCTTCACTAATGCTGCAGAGAATTACTCCAAAGCAATATCAGTTCCCATTGGCTCTAGTGACCATTGTGGCAATAACAAGGAAAGCCAAACTGCCAAAGGTTGGGCATAAAGTAATTTATAAGCGATCATACAAAATGTTTTCTCAAGACTCTTTTGTTGAAGAATATGTATGTAGGTCTGATGTGTATGAGGAGGTTAATCCAGATGCAGCACTGGAAGTATTTGTAAAAGTATTCATGCCAATTGTTGACAAGTATGCACCTGTTATGAAATTAACTGAACTGTTCGAGCCCTCTGGATTGATGATGAATTGACAAATTGTATGGTTCAAAGAAATGATGCAAAAGAGGTAGCAAACAAGTCAGGCTGCTCACCTGATTGGTTGACATACTGTAAATTGAGAAATGTTGTGACTAAACTTAACAAAAATAAGATAAATTAAATATACTGAACAAAAATATAAACGCAACATGTAAAGTGTTGGTCCCATGTTTCATGAGCTGAAATAAAATATCCCAGACATTTTCCACACGCACAAAAAGCTTATTTTTCTCAAATGCGGTGTACAAATTTGTTTACATCCCTGGAAGTGAGCATTTCTCCTTTGCCAAGATAATCCATCCACTTGACAGGTGTGGTATATCAAGAAGATGATTAAAACAGCATGATCTTTACACAGGTGCACCTTGTGCTGAAACAATAAAAAGGCCACCCTAAAATGTGCAGTTTTGTCACACAACACAATGCCACGGATGTCTCAAGTTGAGGGAGCGTGCAATTGGCATGCTGACTGCAGGAATGTCCACCAGAGCTGTTGCCAGATAATTGAATGTTCATTTCTCTACCATAAGCCGCCTCCAACATCGTTTTAGAGAATTTGGCAGTACATCCAACCGGCCTCACAACCGCAGACCACGTGTAACCACGCCAGCCCAGGACCTCCACATCCATTCTTCACGGGACGGTCTGAAACAAGCCACCCGGACAGCTGATGAAACTGTGGGTTTGCACAACCAAATAATTTCTGCACAAACTGTCAGAAACAGTCTCAGGGAAGCTCATCTGTGTGCTCGTCGTCCTCACCAGGGTCTTGACCTGACTACAGTTCGGCGTCGTAACCGACTTCAGTGGGCAAATGCGCACCTGTGATGGCCACGGGCACGCTGGAGAAGTGTGCCCTTCACCGATTAATCTCGGTTTCAACTGTACCGGGCAGATGGCAGACAGCGTGTATGGCGTTGTGTGGGCGAGAGGTTTGCTGATGTCAACGTTGTGGCAGTGGGGTTATGGTTTGGGCAGTCATAAGCTAAGGACAACAAACACAATTGCATTTTATCGATAACAATATTAATGCACAGAGATACAGTGACGAGATCCTGATGCCCATTGTTGTGCCATTCATCCGCCGCCATCACCTCATGTTTCAGCATGATAATGCACGGCCCAATGTCGCATGGATCTGTACACAATTCCTGGAAGCTGAAAATGTCCCAGTTCTTCCATGGCCTGCATACTCACCAGACATGTCACCCATTGAGCCTGTTTGGGATGCTCTGGATCGATGTGTACGACAGCGTGATCCAGTTCCCGCCAATATCCAGCAACTTCGCACAGCCATTAAAAAAGGAGTGGGACAACATTCCACAGGCCACAATCAACAGCCTGATCAACTCTATGCGAAGGAGAGGTGTTGTGCTGCATGAGGCAAATGGTTGTCACACCAGAGACTCACTGGTTTTCTGATCCACGCCCCTATCTTTTTTTTAAAGGTATCTGTGACCAACAGATGCGTATCTGTATTCCCAGCCATGTGAAATCCATAGATTAGGGCCTAATGAATTTATTTCAATTGACTGATTTCCTTATATGAACCGTAACTCAGTAAAATCTTTGAAATTGTTGCATGTTGCGTTTATATTTTTGTTCAGTGTAAAACACAATGGAAAAAGACATGAGTAGCTTAAATGATATCATAGGCAGAAAACCCAATTCACTGCCATCGTTCATTGAAGTTAATGGGTCACTTATAACAAAAACTTTCAATATTGCCAATTATTTCAATGACTATTTCACTAGTAAAGTGGAAAAACTCAGAAATGCTGTTTTGAATTTGGTCAAGTTAGTGTGGGAGAGGTGGAAAAACTATTGTTATCCATCAATAATGATAAGCCACCAGGTATAGACAACCTTGATGGGAAACTATTGAGAATGGTAGCAGACTGTATTGCCACTCCTATTTGCTATATCTTTAACCAAAGCCTAAAGGAGGGTGTGTCCACAGGCGTGGAAAGAAGCTAAAGTAATTCCACTGCCTACAAATAGTAAAGCACCCTTTGCTGGCTCTAACAGCCACCCAATCAGTTTGTTGCCTGCCTTTAGTAAACTGATCGAGAGAACTGGTTAAAATAAATGGATAATAAGATGATAGTTGGAGCTGTATTGTTAGGTGATGTTATTGACCATAAATTGTTATTGAAGAAATTCACTTGCTATGGTTTTACATGCCATTACATGGTTGGAGAGTTATTCATCCAATAGAACCCAGAGAGTGTTCCTCAATGGAAGCTTTGTACAGTGCGGTGTCCCTTAGGGCAGTTGCCTTGGGCCGTTACTCTTCTCTATTTTTACAAATGATTTGCTACTGGTCTTACACTAAGCTATAATGACTATGTATCCGGATGATTCCACACAATACATGTCAGCACCCAAAGCCAGTGAGCTCACTGAAATTCTAAATAAAGAGTTACTATCAGTACCAGAATGGGTGATTAATAATAAACTGGTCTTAAATACAGTGGGGGGAAAAAGTATTTAGTCAGCCACCAATTGTGCAAGTTCTCCCACTTAAAAAGATGAGAGAGGCCTGTAATTTTCATCATAGGTACACGTCAACTATGACAGACAAAATGAGAGAGAAAAATACATTGTAGGATTTTTAATGATTTATTTGCAAATTATGGTGGAAAATAAGTATTTGGTCAATAACAAAAGTTTCTCAATACTTTGTTATATACCCTTTGTTGGCAATGACACAGGTCAAACGTTTTCTGTAAGTCTTCACAAGGTTTTCACACACTGTTGCTGGTATTTTGGCCCATTCCTTCATGCAGATCTCCTCTAGAGCAGTGATGTTTTGGGGCTGTCGCTAGGCAACACAGACTTTCAACTCCCTCCAAAGATTTTCTATGGGGTTGAGATCTGGAGACTGGCTAGGCCACTCCAGGACCTTGAAATGCTTCTTACGAAGCCACTCCTTCGTTGCCCGGGCGGTGTGTTTGGGATCATTGTCATGCTGAAAGACCCAGCCACGTTTCATCTTCAATGCCCTTGCTGATGGAAGGAGGTTTTCACTCAAAATCTCACGATACATGGCCCCATTCATTCTTTCCTTCCTTTACACGGATCAGTCGTCCTGGTCCCTTTGCAGAAAAACAGCCCCCTGATGTTTCCACCCCCATGCTTCACAGTAGGTATGGTGTTCTTTGGATGCAACTCAGCATTCTTTGTCCTCCAAACACGACAAGTTGAGTTTTTACCAAAAAGTTCTATTTTGGTTTCATCTGACCATATGACATTCTCCCAATCCTCTTCTGGATCATCCAAATGCACTCTAGCAAACTTCAGACGGGCCTGGACATGTACTGGCTTAAGCAGGGGGACACGTCTGGCACTGCAGGATTTGAGTCCCTGGCGGCGTAGTGTGTTACTGATGGTAGGCTTTGTTACTTTGGTCCCAGCTCTCTGCAGGTCATTCACTAGGTCCCCCCGTGTGGTTCTGGGATTTTTTTGCTCACCGTTCTTGTGATCATTTTGACCCCACGGGGTGAGATCTTGTGTGGAGCCCCAGATCGAGGGAGATTATCAGTGGTCTTGTATGTCTTCCATTTCCTAATAATTGCTCCCACAGTTGATTTCTTCAAACCAAGCTGCTTACCTATTGCAGATTCAGTCTTCCCAGCCTGGTGCAGGTCTACAATTTTGTTTCTGGTGTCCTTTGACAGCTCTTTGGTCTTGGCCATAGTGGAGTTTGGAGTGTGACTGTTTGAGGTTGTGGACAGGTGTCTTTTATACTGATAACAAGTTCAAACAGGTGCCATTAATACAGGTAACGAGTGGAGGACAGAGGAGCCTCTTAAAGAAGAAGTTACAGGTCTGTGAGAGCCAGAAATCTTGCTTGTTTGTAGGTGACCAAATACTTATTTTCCACCATAATTTGCAAATAAATTCATTACAAATCCTACAATGTGATTTTCTGGAGAAAAAAAATCTCAATTTGTCTGTCATAGTTGACGTGTACCTATGATGAAAATGACAGGCCTCTCTCATCTTTTTAAGTGGGAGAACTTGCACAATTGGTGGCTGACTAAATACTTGTTTCCCCACTGTACATCTAAAACTAAAAGCATTGTATTTGGTTCAAAACGTTCTCTAAGACCTAAACCTCAACTGGAGTTGTGTATAAATGGTGTGACCATTGAGCAAGTTGAGGAAGCTAAACGCCTAGGTATAACAATTGATGGTCAAATTTCATGGTGAAGTCATATTGACAAAGTTGTTGTGAAGATGGGGAGATGTACAATTCCAGTCAAAGTTTGGACACACCTACTCATTCAAGGATTTTTCTTAATTTCTACTATTTTCTACATTGTAGAATAATAGTGAAGACATCAAAACTATGAAATAACACATATGGAATCATGTAGTAACCCCCCAAAAAGTTAAACAAATCAAACTATATTTTAGATTTTTCAAAGTAGCCCCCCTTCGCCTTGATGACAGCTTTGCACACTTCACCTGGAATGCTTTTCCAACAGTCTTGAAGGAGTTCGCACATATGCTGAGCACTTGTTGGCTGCTTTTCCTTCACTCTGCAGTCCAACTCATCCCAAACCATCTCAATTGGGTTGAGGTTGGGTGATTGTGGAGGCCAGGTCATCTGATGCAGCACTCCATCACTAAAATAGCCCTTACACAGCCTGGAGGTGTGATGGGTCATTGTCCTGTTGAAAAACAAATGATAGTCCCACTAAGCCCAAACCAGATGGGATGGCGTATCGCTGCAGAATGCTGTGGTAGCCATGCTGGTTAAGTGTGCCTTGAATTCTAAATATCACTGACAGTGTCACCAGCAAAGCACCCCCACACCATCACGCCTCCTCCTCCATGCTTCATGGTGGGAACCACACATGCAGAGATAATCCGTTCACCTACTCTGCGTCTCACAAAGACACAGCGGTTGGAACCAAAAATCTCCAATTTGGACTCATCAGACCAAAGGACAGATTTCCACCGGTCTAATGTCCATTGCTCGTGTTTCTTGGCCCAAGCAAGTCTCTTCTTCTTATTGGTGTCCTTCAGAAGTGGTTTCTTTGCAGAAATTAGACCATGAATGCCTGATTTCACGCAGACTCCTCTGAACAGTTGATGTTGAGATGTGTCTGTTACTTGAACTCTGTGAAGCACTTATTTAGGCTGCAATTTCTGAGGCTGGTAACTCTAATGAACTTTTCCTCTGCAGCAGAAGTAACTCTGGGTCTTCCTTTCCTGTGGCGGTCCTCATGAGAGCCAGTTTCATCATAGCGCTTAATGATTTTTGAGACTGCACTTGAAGAAACTTTCAAAGTTCTTGACATTTTCAGGATTTACTGACCTTCATGTCTTAAAGTAATGATGGACTGTCATTTCTCTTTGCTTATTTGAGCTGTTCTTGCCATAATATGGACTTGGTCTTTTACCAAATAGGGCTATCTTCTGTATACCACCCCTAACTTGTCACAACACAACTGATTGGCTCAAATGCATTAAGAAGGAAAGAAATTCCACAAATTAACTTTAACCGAATGCACTGTAGATGAAAAAAATCTACCAGCCACTCAGAATTCTTACCAGCCAATACATTTCGCCATAATAACACCCTCCAAAGAAAACACCTGATTGATAAAAATCATCATGATATCATATTCTGCCAGGTAAGCCTACTTTGCAGTTACCATTTCAATTGGAACGTTTTATGGGAAAGCCTTTAGAAATGACTGTTTCGGCATCGCTAACAGGCTACCCAAAGTGGTACAAAGGCATTCCCATGCCGCTATGTCTTCAGAAAGTTGCAAGAAATACAAATCACTGATGCATTCTTTAATATTCTTTACATGTAGGCTTTGGATTGAACCAATCTGTGCTCGCTTTTTTCTCTACAGCCCCCTACTCATGACTCACACACACACACTCTTCTGGCGCAGGGCAAACACGAAGCTCCCGAAGCCAGCAGTGTGCTGGGGGGGACATCAAACCTGAGAGCTTTTTAATTGCAGATCAGACCCATCCATATTTGATGAGATTCCACTGTGCCTATTAGCTGTTAGCTCAGACTGATGAATATCTAACCCACAGGTGGCAAGGAGAGAGATTAAGGGAGATGGATGGAGAGAGACATAGGGAGGGGAAGAAGTAGTGGGAGGAGGGAGAGAGAGAAGTGGGGGTTAATACAGAAAGTGAGAAGAACAGAGAGAGAGAGAGAGAGAGAGAGAGAGAGAGAGAGAGAGAGAGAGAGAGAGAGAGAGAGAGAGAGAGAGAGAGAGAGAGAGAGAGAGAGAGAGAGAGAGAGAGAGAGAGAGAGAGAGAGAGCAGAGAGAGAGAGAGAGACAGAGAGAGAGAGAGACAGAGAGAGAGAGAGACAGAGAGAGAGAGAGACAGAGAGAGAGAGAGAGAGAGAGAGAGACAGAGAGAGAGAGAGAGAGAGAGAGAGAGAGAGAGAGACAGAGAGAGAGAGAGAGAGAGAGAGAGAGAGACAGAGAGAGACAGAGAGAGAGAGAGAGAGAGAGAGAGAGAGAGAGAGAGAGAGAGAGAGAGAGAGAGAGAGAGAGAGAGAGAGAGAGAGAGCGAGAGAGAGAGATAACACACTTAGCTTATTCAAAACAGAGGCAACTAGGGCTGTGGCGGTCATGAAATGTTGTCAGCCGGTGATTGTCAAGCAAATAACTGCTGGTCTCGCGGTAATTGACCGTTAATTAACATAAACACGTTTAGCATCTCCTGGCTTCCATGCATAGCCTACAAGCCACTGATGCAGACCTTTGGAACATCTACATTTAAAAAAGTATAATAAATCCATTTAATATAGCCTACACAAATCACAATAAATCAATTATTTAGTTTAGACAGGTCTAATGAAACATGATATGAAGAAAATGTACTCTATTTCAGAAGAACCCCTAAAAAATCCATGCCTTTTGCAGCCAAAGTGGCCATTGTTCTGAATATAATAATTACAATTCCCTTCTCCCGGCTGCCAATTGCCTTGCTCCGAAACATCTCTCAGTCACATGGCTCTCTCAGATATCTCAATTCTTATTAGCCACCAATGCCCGCCAGGTGATCGGGTCCTTCTCACAGGCATCTCATATCCGAAGTAGGCTACAAGTGAACAAAAGACACATCGGGGACGCAACTGCGCGCGTCCTTCTTATCGAATTCCGAGGCACATATTGAAGATGTTAGAACTGTCCACGTTTACTTTTCTTCAGCCAACAAAATGAGTAGGCCTAACGAACAGCAAAAGCACTAGTCTATGTCAATCTACTATCCCCCCATAGTACAAAAGTTGACCTATTCTATTGGTTAACTTGTCCTGTGCGAGAAATAAATATTCCAAACATACTCTGGGACAGTTGTGGGATGTGATAGATCCCAAATTAATACAACCACTCGCATCAAAAAAACTTTTAAAAGCAATGAGGCTGATGCAACAGATCAGAACTTTTAGCTTAAAATGTTGATCAACTATTAGGCTATTTCTTCACATTATAAGCGTAGCAATGCGCACACGGCAGTACGCTATAAGCGCGAATGTTTCAAAATGCAATCAATCAGCGGGAAAAAACTGTTCTCAAAAGTTACTGCAAATGCGATTATGAGGTGCATTTTTATGGTGAAAATGATCTTCCCCAAACTTGAAACTCACGCGCCGCCTATGTATGCCAGTTAGGCACCAAGTTGTAAAGCGGATTAATGTGCTTAATTTTAAAGAAGTTATTTGGCCACTTTAGTTGTGATACAAACCTTATCAAAACATATAGGCCTATTGGCTAGGGTACATTAGGTGTGCGACTATGATTTGAAAAAGTCGCAAAAAAAGGCATGCACTGTTCCTTGCCTTAATGCACACTCTGGGAAACAATTTGGTTGTGTGCTCATTCCACTTCCTCAACAAGCAACGCACCATGGAACACCCCTATCTGGAATTGTACCTCGGGTACGACCGACCCGCTGTGAAGAAGAAGAGGAGGAAACTTAATATTCTGTCCAGCGGAATCAGGATCAACAGGTAATTGTAGTTATATGGGCATCATTCACAAGTGATAGCCTAATACATAATTCACAAGTGATAGGCTAATGTCACCCATCAGACTATTCTTAATCTTATCTTTACATATACTAAATAATATACTGTATGTGTGAAATGAGTTTTGATTTAGAATGGACCACTATCATGCACCTGTCTCGGAACAGGGGCAGGGGAAAAAAAGACGTAATCTCTGCACTTAAATAGCGAATGGAGGACGCTTTTCCATGGTTCATTTTCATGCCAGCCAGGTAGGCTATACTCCGGTTCTAAGTATATATTAAGTAATGTGCTAAATATTAGGATAGTTGAGAAATAAATATAGTAGGCCTAGCCTATAGAAACTGATGGGATCCTCCTCTTTTTAATAGAGACCATCAAAACTCTGTTTTCATTTGCATTGATGCCAGAGTGATTAGAGGGGCAATAGAGTGCTGAGTACCAGGCAGTTAGCAAGTTTGGTAGGCTACTAATGACCATCAGCAGCATCAAAGCTTGGAGAAGCCTAGTTACCGTGACTAAACGGTCACATGGAATTTGACTGCGGTGTGTCGGTAATACGGTCACTGTTACAGCCCTAGATGCAACACATTAACAGATTAATGTTCACAGATTTTTTTGGCTCTCACCTGTTGCCAGGCAAATTAAACTCCTACATCACACTCCACGCTGACTTTCTTCTCTCTAATACACACACACACTCCTAGCCTGTTCCCTGTGACAGTAGGTGTCTCCATGGCTATGCGTAACTAAGGGAAACAACTAAGATTCCTAACTATCATTACATTCCTCATCCCTGGAATGACTCTTTAATGGACGGGTCAACTACAGCTGACCTAGACTGACGAGTAGCCAAGGCTAGGTAAGGGTAGAGGGAAAAGACAGAAGAGGAGAGGCAGAGATAGGAGGGGCAGAGAGAGATGAGGCATAAAGAGATGAGGCAGAGAGAGGGTAAAGGGAGAAGAGGCATAGAGAAAGAGGAGGGGCTTAGAAAGAGGAGAGGCAGAGGAGAGAAAGAAGGAAGAGAGAGAGAAAAAAATGCAAGGAGATAGGAGTCAGATAGGAAGGGCAAAGATGAGGCAGAAAGAAAATAACAAGAGGCAAAGAAAGAGAGGCAGAGGAAAAGAAAAAGATGACAGGCAGAGAGGCAGAGAAAAAGAAAGCCAGCTGAATCAATCAATCCGCTCCTCTCCCTCGACAGCATGGCTGAGAGGAGTGAGTGCCACTCTGCTCAACAAGCTGAACGAATAATATCAGCTATTATTCTGAGGCTTGAACTGAGGAGACACATGTAGATGACTGTTCACACACACGACCCAAAGACCAACCGAGTGTGTCGACTTAAGAAATAATGCAAATTACGCTGGTTGTCATTGGCTACAAGAAAGAGAAACAAAGAAGAGAAATGGACTGTACAGTACAGTACATTGCCCTTACTTTCCCTCCCTGGAGAACCCTGCAATACAGAATCTCACCATGGTCTTACGCCAGATTATGCATCGATTCCGCCTGCAATAAGAGGGACGAGCGTCGCGTAGGAGTGATGCCATCTGACGTAAGACAATGGCATCTTACATTATATTCTGCTACTGTAGTTAGAACACAAATCGAATGACAGTCGACACACTCAAGGCTTGACAACAGTTCTCTTAGCAGGTTAAACGAGAGATGTGAGATTGTAGTGGCGCTGAGCCACATGCTGTGGTCTCTCAAATGAATCAACAGCCTTCAGTCAGCACTCTAAAGAACCTCTGTACATTCTAAAGAATCTCTACATTCCAAAGATCCTCTGTACTTACAAATGAATATCTGTACATTCTAAATAATGATGTTCTACACATACACTTAAACATTATCTACAGAATACATATACATTCTTCTTTATATTCTAAAGAGTATGTGTACATTCCATCTTAATGGAACAGTAGTCAGGCAGTTATACAGTCAGCTGCCTGGTCTCTGTGTGAACATTTCCTGCTGATTATTCCTGGCAACACGTGCCTCCTTTGTGAGAGAGGGCGACAACGTCTCTATTCCAGGACACTAATGGATCTCTGAGCAACAATGACTTTTCCTGCCTGAACAATATGCTGCTGCTGCTAGCTGGATGATGTCCACAAGTATGTGGCCTGGTAGCTTTCACACCAACCTCAGCACATCCACCCAGCCTCTCAGCTGATCAGACGCTACATACATCTTCTATTCCAGCACCAGCAGGACCTGATTTAACTAGACAACTAATCACCAAGCCTTCGCTTCATGAGTTGAAAGAAGTGCTCTATCTAGAGCTGGGCTGGAGAAACACTGTTAGCCTGTTGCAGAAGAATAGAGTAGAGACAGGGTCAGTAAGAGAGGGCAGGTAACAAGCAGTCTGCCCTCCCTCCCACCCACCTAGGCCCTGACCTTGGCTTCTCCTCTCATTACAGACATGGACAGAACAGACAGGAGCTCAGCACTCTGCCTGACAACCATCACATGACAGCTCCAGTAGAGACAAATAAGAGAGCATGTCTGATAGTGATGAATCAAAGGCAAGAATCCTGTGACTCACTCCCAGTGCTGAGAGGTGTTCTGCTGGAACGCTCAGTGATTCACACAGGGATTTGGCCTGAAGACACACAGCCAACCCAGACGGCTACATTTCTTACAAGCTGCCTCAGATCCTGCCTCACAGAGATAGAGGAGAGGCCCGGCAAAGACACACTCAAATTCTGAAGAACATTAGCAACAGTAGAAACGCGCATGCCCCGCCCACCTGAGGATCTGTCTTTTTCAGGCATCTATTTCCTGTGTTAGAGGGGTGCAAAATCCACTTGTCAGTTAAATCTCATTGGATTGATTGCTTTAATTTTATTCCTGCGACTATTTCATACTCTAGCTTGTGCCCGTCATTTTTTCCCGTTAACATTTAGTCCACAGAAATGTTTGTAATGTCCTGTCAAACACACCCCGGTAATGGCTGAAATGGGCTCAATGGAATACATTGTCTTTCCGTTGTATCTATAAGATCGCTAAAGCTTCATCTGGGATTTAACGCGCACCGTCTCAACACTTACATCACAAGAAAGCTAACTTTTTTTGATGGGTGTTAATTTTTTGTGCAATTGAAAATAGTAATAATTTAGTACAGTTGAAATGTTAACAAAATAAATGCGTTAAAATGAAAGCAACGTCCGAAAATGAATACTCAGATTATAGTGATATTATGTCTGATCTCACAAACAATGTAAAGTAGGGTTCAGCGGTCTCCATATTTTCATACCATTTCTATACCATACCGGGGTATACAGTATTACCGGATGTACAACGTGAACTATTTAATGTTGTATATATTTATCTTTTAGGACGCACAAAACAGGGACCTTGATCCAGGAATTAGGAATTAGAATACTACACTGAACAAAAATATAAAATGCACATGCAACAATTTTAAATATTTTACTAAGTTACAGTTCATATAAGGAAATCAGTCAATTGAAACACATTCATTAGGCCCTAATCTATGGATTTCACATGACTGAGAATACAGATACGCATCTGTTGGCTACAGATACCTTTTTAAAAAAAAGTAGGGGCGAGGATCAGAAAACCAGTCAGTATCTGGTGTGACCACCATTTGCCTCATGCAGTGCGACACATCTCCTTCGCATAGTTGATCAGGCAGTTGATTGTTGTCTCACTCCTCTTCAATGGCTGTGTGAAGTTGCTGGATATTGGCGGGAACTGGAACACGCTGTCGTAAATGTCGATCCAGAGCATCCCAAACATGCTCAATGGGTGACATGTCTGGTGAGTATGCAGGCCATGGAAGAACTGGGAAATGTTCAGCTTCCAGGAATTGTGTACAGATCCTTGTGACATGGGGCTGTGCATTATCATGCTGTAACACGAGGTGATGGCGGCGGATGAATGGCACAACAATGGGCCTCAGGATCTCGTCACGGTATCTCTGTGCATTCAAATTGCCATCGATAAAATGCAATTGTGTTCGTTGTCCGTAGCTTATGCCTGCAACCCCACTGCCACCATGGGGCACTCTGTTCACAACTTTGACATCAGCAAACCGCTCGCCCACAAGACGCCATAAACGCTGTCTGCCATCTGCCCGGTACAGTTGAAACCGGGATTCATCCGTGAAGAGCACACTTCACCAGTGTGCCAGTGGCAATCAAAGGTCAGCATTTGCCCACTGAAGTCAGTTACGACGCCAAACTGCAGCCAGGTCAAGACCATGGTGAGGACGATGAGGACACAGATGAGCTTCCCTGAGACAGTTTCTGACAGTTTGTGGAGAAATTCTTCTGTTGGCAAACCCAGTTTCATCAGCTGTCCGGGTGGCTGGTCTCAGATAATCCCGCAGGTGAAGAAGCCGGATGTGGAGGTCTTGATATATGGAATTCATATATGGAAATAACCCTGATGTATTTATGCAAATTAGGTACATCTATTTTCTTTATTGTAACATTTAAAAAAAAATACCTGATACAATAAGAAAATATATATACGAGCGCATTCTAAGAAAAGTGACATTTTACAATAAATTGAATACCTGAATTTCCACCAAAATCCCTGAACTCATTATTTGTCCGTGCCAATAAAATGTTTTATGTGCTATAATTCAGTCAATATCTGATGGATTATAAACATTCGAAACATTTGGAGTATCTTTTTTTATTTTTGTGATATCAAATTGGTAGATACAGTCGTCTCATCATTGCAACTCCCGTTCGGACTCGGGAGAGGCGAAGATCGAGAGCCACGCAGCCTGGGATTGACTCGGGTCTGTAGTGACGCCTCTAGCACTGCGATGCAGTGCCTTAGAACGCTGCGCCACTCGGGAGGCCCTGGAGTATCTTCATCCATTGTCCAACTGTTGCAACAATTTTGATGACGTTGCTAATGCTAGCGCTGAACTTTACTCAAAGCAATTAGAGATGCACTCACTAGACAGCTTGTGTGTGTGTATATCAGCATCACTCATTCACTCCACAACAGGTGGGCTGGAGTTATTTACAGAACACTTCTCTTTCTGATGTATGTAATGCAGTATGGTTTCTTCCAGACAGAGTCTGCAGTAATTCCCACGGGGGGCCAGTATAAAAAAAAATATGTATTCACTAACTGTAAGTCGCTCTGGATAAGAGCGTCTGCTAAATGACTAAAATGTAAATGTAAATGTAATAGCAGAGTACAGTGAGAGGTGTTATTAAAGATGATCTGTAGGTCAATCTCTATGCTCTGTTCTGGCTTCTCTGTTGTTTACCGTACCTTCTGAAACTACTGGAACAGATGGATGTAGTTTCACCCCTGACCAATTTCAATTCATAAACTTACTGAGAAAAACCCATCCCATAGAAGAGAGAGAGCGAGGGAGAGAGCAGGAGGGATAAGAGAGAGAGAACAGGAGGGATGACAGAGAAAAAGAGAGCATGGGGGGTTGACAGAGAAAATTAGATAGAGGGAGAAAGAGAGAGAGCAGGAGGGATGAGAGAGAGAAAGCAATGGCTTTCTAATAGTACAGTACAGCTGAGCCATTCACTGCTTCTGTAGCGAAGCCTGTTGCTAAGCAACCACATAATCAATACCTGCGGCATGCCAGAGTTGGGCCCTACACACACAAAAAATAAATGTAACGATCCCGGCTGTCTGAGTCGGGTCCTGCCTGGTGACTAGTGTTCCTGTTCGTAATCTCCAGTTTCCCGAGGGTTCGGGAACGCTCCGGGGAGCGCTCTTGTTTTCCGCACCTGCATCCCATCAGCAATCTGCACACCTGGTCCTGATCATCACCCTTCTTAGGCTCTGGCCGAACATCCAGTTCCTGCCGGATCGTTAGCCATGAACAGTAGGTGTATCAGAGTATCAGTCCTAGAGCGTCTAGCGTTAGTTTTGTTGTTTGGTACCTTGTTGGTTTATTGTTACTTACCTCCGTTTTTGTTCCATCTGCAGTCACTCGTCCGGAGCCTTCACCCTACCTCTCTGCCTGATGGTCGGCGGCTGCCGAGCCATCACTGGACCAACAACTGCACCCTCAACAACTCATCCACGCCGCCCGCTCTGTCCCTGGATTATTCTGCACCTTTTTGAATCTGTAATAAACCCTCACCTTCGTTCAACTCTCCTTGTCCTGGTCTGCTTCTGGGTTCTGTCTGAGGGAACCGTGACAGAACGATCTGGCCCGTATGAACCCAGCGGACCTGGACTCTGTTCGCCATGCCATTACCCAGCAGGAGAAGATGTTGGGCCATCATAGCACGGTACTACAGGAGATCGCGTTGTCAGTTCGGAACCTTTCTACCGGTCTGACGGAGGTCCAGAACCAACGCCAGCGTCCGGTGGAGGACCCACTACCGGTTTCACCCATCTCGCCTGCCGCTTCTGAAGTTGTGTCCCTCCGTGAGCCCAAGGTCCCGACGCCGGATAAATATGAGGGGGAGCTGGGAAGATGCCGTTCCTTCCTTATGCAGTGTGGATTAGTGTTCGATCTACAGCCCTACTCTTATGCCACAGACAAGGCTAGGATAGCCTTTGTGATTGAGTTGCTGCGTGGTCGAGCGCTGGAGTGGGCTTCAGCCGTTTGGGAACGACAGGATCCCTGCATGGCTTCATACCAGGGGTTCACGGCCGAGATGAGGAAGCTCTTCGACCATTCCGTCCGAGGGAGGGACGCAGCTAGGCGCCTGTTTTCTCTTCACCAAGGAACTCGCAGCGTGGCCGACTTCGTGATCGAGTTCAAGACGTTGGCTGTGGAGAGTGGGTGGAACGAGGAGTCTTTGCAAGCGGCCTTTTACCAGGGTCTGTCGGAGCAGCTCAAGGATGAGTTGATCTCCTATCCGGAGCCTAGTGACCTGGACAGCTTGGTAGCCTTGTCTATTCGGGTGGATAATCGAGTCCGAGAGCGAAGGAGGGAGAAGCAATGGGGTCCGTCCAATCGATCAGCTTCTCAGTTCCCAGTCGGGTCGGGTGGTGGACCAGAACACGTCGATCATTCTCCACCACAAAGGATTAGTGGAGAGGACCTCTCTCCCGATTCTGAACCCATGCAAGTGGGGCGGCACGGGTTAACCAAGGAGGAGCGTCAACATAGACGTAAGACCAACTGCTGCCTCTACTGTGGTCGCTCGGGACATTACATCTCCACTTGTTCCCGGCGGTCGTCAAACTGCCCGGCTCGCTAAAGTTGGGAGGACTTTTAGCGAGCCAGTTTCAACCTCTCAGTACCTCTGTCAGACCCCGCTTCCCGGCTACCCTGGTGAACAGGAATCAGAGCTTAGCGCTTAACGCTTTTATCGATTCAGGTGCCGATGGAAGCTTTCTTGATGCCGAGTTGGTGGAACAGCTGGGGCTTTCCAAGGAGCAATTGCCGGAAGCCATTGAAGCGACCACTCTGAACGGCAGTAGTCTGGCACGTATCACGATGAGGACTGAACCGGTTAAGATGCGGTTGTCGGGGAATCATTCTGAGATGATTTCATTTTTCATTCTGCCGTCTTCCCATGTTCCTCTGGTCCTTGGATACCCCTGGCTGAAGGAACACAATCCCACGTTCGATTGGGTGACGGGCAAGGTAACGAGTTGGAGCCTTGATTGTCATGCTAACTGTCTCAAGACTGCCTGCCCCCATTCGGTTCCCAGTCAGGTGATTGAGGCTAAACCCCCAGATTTGTCCCTGGTTCCCGAGACATATCACGATTTGGGGGAAGTTTTCAGTAAGCAGAAGGCTCTGTCACTCCCTCCCCACCGACCATATGATTGTGCCATTAACCTGGTCCCTGGAGCTGTCTACCCCAAGGGAAGGTTATACAGTATCTCCCGACCTGAACGTGAGGCGTTGGAGACCTACATCAAGGAGTCCCTAGCTGCTGGTCTCGTTCGTCCCTCGTCATCACCCCTGGGGGCAGGATTCTTCTTTGTGGGTAAGAAGGATGGCTCTCTTCGACCGTGTATTGATTATCGGGGGTTGAATGACATCACGGTCAAGAACAAGTATCCCCTGCCCTTGATGAGTTCTGCCTTCGACTCCTTACAGGGTGCTACGGTGTTCACCAAGCTAGACCTACGCAATGCGTATCACCTGGTCCGGATCAGAGAGGGGGACGAGTGGTTGACGGGTTTCAATACACCCGATGGGTCACTTCGAGTATCAGGTGATGCCGTTTGGACTGACCAATGCTCCAGCGGTATTCCAGAGTATGGTGAACGACGTCCTGAGAGATATGATCGGTCTCTTCGTGTTTGTTTACCTGGATGACATTCTGATCTTCTCGAAGGAACCTTCCGACCACGTCCAGCATGTCCGGCAGGTTCTGCAGCGATTGTTGGAGAATCGCCTGTTCGTGAAGGCCGAGAAGTGCGAGTTTCACGCCCACACGACATCCTTTCTCGGGTACATCATCTCCAGGGGAGAGATTAGGATGGACCAGGAGAAGGTTAGAGCGGTTCTGGAATGGGCCCAGCCCGGTACGAGATTGCAGCTCCAGAGATTTTTGGGGTTTGCGAATTTCTACCGCAGATTCATCCGGGATTACAGCCGTGTGGCCGCTCCATTAACCGCCTTGACTTCCAGTATCAGGACCTTCAAGTGGAATCCGGAGGCGGATCGTGCGTTTCTGGATTTGAAGAGGCGATTCACCAACGCACCGATTCTCTCTCAACCGGACACGGGCCGTCAGTTCGTCGTTGAAGTGGACAGCGTCTGATGTGGGAGTTGGCGCCATCCTGTCGCAGCGATGCTCCACGGACAGTAAACTCCATCCCTGCGCCTACTACTCGTCGCCTTTCGCCTGCGGAGAGGAATTACGATGTGGGTAACCGGGAGCTTCTCGCGGTGAAACTTGCCTTGGAGGAGTGGCGCCACTGGTTGGAGGGGGCGGAGCAACCGTTTATTGTCTGGACTGACCACAAGAATCTTGCTTACGTGCAATCGGCTAAACGTCTCAACTCCCGTCAGGCCAGGTGGGCGTTGTTTTTCGGACGATTCAAGTTTTTCCTGACGTTCCGACCTGGATCTAAGAACGGCAAGGCGGACGCCTTGTCCCGGATGTTCTCCAAGACGGAGGAGAGTGGGTCCAAGACCGAGACAATTCTCCCCCGGAACTGCGTCGTGGGAGCAGTTATGTGGAAGATTGAGGAGGAGGTGCTGGCGGCCCTTCGGACTCAGCCCGGTCCCGGTAACGGTCCACCTGGTCGGTTGTTTGTGCCTGAGTCGGTTCGTCCTGCTGTCCTCAAATGGTCCCACGCCAGCAAGATGGCTTGTCACCCTGGCGTGGCTCGGACAATGGCGTTTCTTCGCAGACGTTTTTGGTGGCCTGCCATGGCCGAGGATACTCGGGGGTTTGTTGCTGCCTGCCCAGTGTGTGCGCAGAATAAGAGTACCAATCGGCCCAGCTCTGGACTACTTCACCCCCTTCCTATTCCCCGGCGACCATGGTCGCATCTGGCCCTGGACTTCGTCACTGGGTTGCCCGCTTCTGAGGGGAACACGGTCGTTCTGACTATCGTGGACAGATTCAGCAAGTTCGCCCACTTTGTGCCAATTGCCAAGCTTCCCTCTGCCTCGGAGACGTCCGAGATCCTGGTTAGGGGAGGTTTTCAGGGTCCACGGTTTGCCCAGTGATATCGTTTCCGACCGTGGCCCTCAGTTTACCTCTGCTGTCTGGAAGTCCTTCTGTTTGGCCATTGGAGCTACAGTCAGTCTCACATCTGGTTTTCACCCCCAATCCAATGGTCAGGCGGAGAGAGCCAACCAGAAGATGGAATCCACGCTACGCTGTCTGGTCTCTTCCAACCCCACCTCCTGGGTCTCTCAGTTGCCTTGGGTTGAGTATGCCCACAATACTCTTCCTACATCTGCCACTGGGATGTCTCCCTTCCAGTGCCTGTATGGCTACCAACCTCCCCTGTTTCCTTCTCAGGAGAAGGAGCTCTCAGTGCCTTCTGTTCAGGCCCATATTCGTTGCTGCCACCGGACCTGGCATCGGGCCAGAAAGGCACTCCTTAGAGTTTCGGACCGGTATCAGCTCCAGGCGAATCGTCGCCGGATCCCCGCTCCCACCTATACCATCGGAGATAGGGTTTGGTTGGCCACACGGGATCTTCCGTTACGGACTGAGTCTAGGAAGTTGTTACCGAAGTTCATTGGTCCGTTTGTGGTGGAGAAGGTGATCAATCCAGTGGCAGTTCGACTCAAACTACCGAGGACGCTCAGAGTCCATCCCACCTTTCATGTCTCCTGCCTCAAGCCTGTCTTCCTCAGTCCTCTGTTGCCTCCTCCGCCTCCTCCTCCTCCTCCTCGGATGATCGGAGGTGGTCCTGCCTACACGGTGCGGCGCATCATGGATTCCAGACGGCGGGGCCGGGGTTTCCAGTATCTCGTGGACTGGGAGGGGTATGGCCCTGAGGAGAGGAGTTGGATTCCGCGGCGACAGGTCCTAGATGCGGACCTCATCAGTGACTTCTACCGCCTCCATCCTGGCGCTCCGGGGAGTCCGCCCGGTGGCGTTCGTCGGAGGGGGGTACTGTAACGATCCCGGCTGTCTGAGTCGGGTCCTGCCTGGTGACTAGTGTTCCTGTTCGTAATCTCCAGTTTCCCGAGGGTTCGGGAACGCTCCGGGGAGCGCTCTTGTTTTCCGCACCTGCATCCCATCAGCAATCTGCACACCTGGTCCTGATCATCACCCTTCTTAGGCTCTGGCCGAACATCCAGTTCCTGCCGGATCGTTAGCCATGAACAGTAGGTGTATCAGAGTATCAGTCCTAGAGCGTCTAGCGTTAGTTTTGTTGTTTGGTACCTTGTTGGTTTATTGTTACTTACCTCCGTTTTTGTTCCATCTGCAGTCACTCGTCCGGAGCCTTCACCCTACCTCTGCCTGATGGTCGGCGGCTGCCGAGCCATCACTGGACCAACAACTGCACCCTCAACAACTCATCCACGCCGCCCGCTCTGTCCCTGGATTATTCTGCACCTTTTTGAATCTGTAATAAACCCTCACCTTCGTTCAACTCTCCTTGTCCTGGTCTGCTTCTGGGTTCTGTCTGAGGGAACCGTGACAATAAAACACACATGAAATTACATGAACCAACTACTACTGATATTCCGTGCATGGCTTCTGTAGGAATGACATCATTAACAGAAGCAATTAGCACTGTGTGTGTGTGTGTCGATATATATCCGCCTATGGATGTTCCCTCTCTGTGGTCTTTCTGAGAATCATTCAACAGATCATTAAAATACATGTACAGTACAGTGGGGGAAAAAAGTATTTAGTCAGCCACCAATTGTGCATGTTCTCCCACTTAAAAAGATGAGAGAGGCCTGTAATTTTCATCATAGGTACACGTCAACTACGACAGACAAATTGAGAATTTTTTTTCCAGAAGATCACATTGTAGGATTTTTAATGAATTTATTTGCAAATTATGGTGGAAAATAAGTATTTGGTCACCTACAAACAAGCAAGATTTCTGGCTCTCACAGACCTGTAACTTCTTCTTTAAGAGGCTCCTCTGTCCTCCACTCGTTACCTGTATTAATGGCACCTGTTTGAACTTGTTATCAGTATAAAAGACACCTGTCCACAACCTCAAACAGTCACACTCCAAACTCCACTATGGCCAAGACCAAAGAGCTGTCAAAGGACACCAGAAACAAAATTGTAGACCTGCACCAGGCTGGGAAGACTGAATCTGCAATAGGTAAGCAGCTTGGTTTGAAGAAATCAACTGTGGGAGCAATTATTAGGAAATGGAAGACATACAAGACCACTGATAATCTCCCTCGATCTGGGGCTCCACGCAAGATCTCACCCCGTGGGGTCAAAATGATCACAAGAACGGTGAGCAAAAATCCCAGAACCACACGGGGGGACCTAGTGAATGACCTGCAGAGAGCTGGGACCAAAGTAACAAAGCCTACCATCAGTAACACACTACGCCGCCAGGGACTCAAATCCTGCAGTGCCAGACGTGTCCCCCTGCTTAAGCCAGTACATGTCCAGGCCCGTCTGAAGTTTGCTAGAGTGCATTTGGATGATCCAGAAGAGGATTGGGAGAATGTCATATGGTCAGATAAAACCAAAATATAACTTTTTGGTAAAAACTCAACTCGTCGTGTTTGGAGGACAAAGAATGCTGAGTTGCATCCAAAGAACACCATACCTACTGTGAAGCATGGGGGTGGAAACATCATGCTTTGGGGCTGTTTTTCTGCAAAGGGACCAGGACGACTGATCCGTGTAAAGGAAAGAATGAATGGGGCCATGTATCGTGAGATTTTGAGTGAAAACCTCCTTCCATCAGCAAGGGCATTGAAGATGAAACGTGGCTGGGTCTTTCAGCATGACAATGATCCCAAACACACCGCCCGGGCAACGAAGGAGTGGCTTCGTAAGAAGCATTTCAAGGTCCTGGAGTGGCCTAGCCAGTCTCCAGATCTCAACCCCATAGAAAATCTTTGGAGGGAGTTGAAAGTCTGTGTTGCCCAGCGACAGCCCCAAAACATCACTGCTCTAGAGGAGATCTGCATGGAGGAATGGGCCAAAATACCAGCAACAGTGTGTGAAAACCTTGTGAAGACTTACAGAAAACGTTTGACCTGTGTCTTTGCCAACAAAGGGTATATAACAAAGTATTGAGAAACTTTTGTTATTGACCAAATACTTATTTTCCACCATAATTTGCAAATAAATTCATTAAAAATCCTACAATGTGATTTTCTGGATTTTTTTTTCTCATTTTGTCTGTCATAGTTGACGTGTACCTATGATGAAAATTACAGGCCTCTCTCATCTTTTTAAGTGGGAGAACTTGCACAATTGGTGGCTGACTAAATACATTTTTTCCCCACTGTATGTGGGTGCGTGTACTTGTACATTTGGGTGCATGTGCATGTGCTGACACTATGTATGCACATGAGAAGGCGTTAAGTGCTACAGTAGGCTGTTTTAAGTTGGTAAAATAAATAAAATAAATCAGTGCGTTAGAGTAATCGTAATAACTCTGTACACGATAGAGCAAGGCACAATCAGGAGAGTATAAAATAGGCTTTTGTTGACATTTCAGCTACAGATTTTCAAGACAAGTAAAGTGAAATAAGCCAAATGAGAAGTCTTGATGATGAATCTCAATTTCTCCATGACAACATGTCAAAGAGACTGCTTGAGCATGACACCCAAATCTAATCTGATTAATCTCAAGGAGTTTCATTTCTTGATTATTTATGATTCATCAACTCAAATGCACCATATTGCCTCCACTCAAATGAACCATACCTCCATGGTGTTTTAGCAGTATTAGAGCAGGGCAGTTGTCTGTTACCTTCAGAGGTTTCAGTGAACACAGCCAGGGTCTGTCCCCCTACACTGCACATGGTCATTGGATGGTCCCGGGGGGCTCGTACCGACGCTGCCTTCTCCCCAAGTGCAGACAGGCTGGTCAGATCCTCATTCAGGGTGAACGACACCTGAGGGACACACCACAGACCCATGGATCAGCTAACATCTCAGCATGGGTGCAGGCTTTTGTTCCAACCAAGCAGTAACACGTCTGATTCAACTAATCATATTCTATGAATCTATAAACATGACTTCCAATAATTAACCTTATACCCAATAATACAGCTACTGTTTTCTAGAATACTTCCAAAAGTTGGAGATATTCGGGGATGAGGAACAGCGTATGGGTTTACAGTGACACCATGTGGCAAGTATCAGACTTACATCTGCTTTTCCTTGTTTCCTATTGGACAACATACCCAAAAAAAAGGAAACTACAACAAATGCTACACACATTTTCTCATTAGACAACTGATTCCTGAAAACACATGTTACAGAATTTAGGACATTGATAGCTGACTAAACTCAACTCCATGGTTATGTAAGTTTCTGATGAACTCCACCAGAAACGTCCTTCACCATGGAGATGAGATTAGTCAACTAGGACATTGCGGCCTATTTATATGCAACATCACCAACTACCCAATTGAGCATGATGTCCACTGCAGAAGTAAACATTTATATTTTGGGCAATGTTGGACCCCTCTGAAAATACGTCATGTTTTCAGTAAAGAACACATTTGGAGTTATAGCTAAAGGCCAGTTCTTACTTTTCAATATTGAGCTTTCCAACCTCTCCTTTTCCTGACGCTTTGGCCCACTGCTGCGCTAGGTACTTGGGAACCTGATCAGGTAAAACAAAAGTGAAAAAGACACCGGGGCAGAGATGGTAACGTTAGTTTAGCTAGCTAAAGGCTAGGTCCTCAACAAAACTGACAAGTGTGACCAATATGTGTATGGATATGACTTGTCGTTCAAATACATTTTAGGAAACAAACCTTTACTAGCCATACGCCGGTGTTTTGCTTAGCTCCGGTTAAATCAACCTCCGTTTTTTCAGACATAGCAGCAAATCCTTTGATGATGTTCTTCACGTGCAGTTGATAACAGTGGGGTCACAGACAGTCGACGACCAGAGGGAAAAAAACGCTGAAATATACATTTGATAAATGACGCTACTGCCGCGACACTACCACAGCCGTGATCGAGAGTTTAAAAAAATGATTTTATATTTTATTTTATTTTTATTATTTTTTATTAAACTGTTCAAATTGTACATACATATACGAAACTTGAATTATACATTCAAAATGCATATTTAGTAAAGAACATAACCAAGCACACAGGTTTAAGAAAAAATAAGAAAAATATATATAATCATAATAAATAACAAATATATATAAATAAATAAAACACTTACAAACGTCACAGAGGTCTTATACGGTATACTGTACATTCAATTATACATACACTACCAGTCAAAAGTTTGGACACCTACTCATTCAAGGGTTTTTCTTTATTTTTACTATTTTTTACATTGTAGAATAATAGTGAAGACATCAAAACTATGAAATAACACATATGGAATCATGTAGTAACCAAAAAAGTGTTAAACAAATCAAAATATATTTATTCTTCAAGGAATGGGCCAAAATACCAGCAACAGTGTGTGAAAACCTTGTGAAGACTTACAGAAAACGTTTGACCTGTGTCATTGCCAAAAAAGGGTATATAACAAAGTATTGAGAAACTTTTGTTATTGACCAAATACTTATTTTCCACCATAATTTGCAAATAAATTCATTAAAAATCCTACAATGTGATTTTCTGGATTTTTTTTCTCTCATTTTGTCTGTCATAGTTGACGTGTACCTATGATGAAAATTACAGGCCTCTCTCATCTTTTTAAGTGGGAGAACTTGCACAATTGGTGGCTGACTAAATGCTTTTTTCCCCCACTGTACAATCTGAGTTATGCCTTATTTTATTGTGTTGGTAAAGACGTGTGAAAATAGTTTATAATCATTATTTAGTAAAGTTATAGGTCTATGGTTATCAATATATCTAGTCTTTTCCAGGTTTGGGCAGTAATGTAATGTAAAAATTGGATGTTAGGCCGTCACAGCCAGGCGATTTATCTAAGGCTAGTTTCTTTACAGCTATATCCAATTCCTCTATTTGAAGCTCTGCCTCACAAAACTCTTTAAATTCTAAGTCTATTGTAGGAATATGGCTTTTAATTTTCTCAAACAAATCATTGCAGTTATTGGGGGAGTAGGATGAGGAATATAAATATATCACATTTCTGTAGCAATCAACTTTGGTTCAGACCTTTCAATTCCATTAATATGCAATGAATTAATAGCATTCCTTTCCTGATGCATTTTTTAAAGTCTGCTAAAGTAAGTGCTTGTTTCTCCTTCTTCTGTCCACTTTGCCTTTGATCTGTTGGCCTTCTTTATGTAAACATCATCCAATTTGGATTGTAAAATTAGTATCTTATTTTTGTAATCAACAGACAAATCTGACTTGTTACTCATTAACCAAATCAAACACTGACTGTATTTTACACTGACAAACCTTAATACTAAAAAAAACTGAAAATTCACATTTCTTAAATGTGAGATAATCCCATTTACTTCTGTACACGCATAACTCGGTGTTGTTTGGAATTTTCTCAATCATATTTCTAATCTCTTTACAGTAAGATTCATCCTTAAGAAGATAAGCATTAAATGTCCAATAACCCTTATTAAGAGATGTATAAATGGTAGGTTTCAAATCTAGAGATATGACACAATGATCAGTGAGAGGGGAAGCTGAAATTGAAGTGTTATAGACATAAGTGGCTAAATTATTTGAAATAAGCCAATAATCAATTCTTGATTTACTGGGACCATTGGGTTTGAACAATGAAAATTGCTTAAGAGCTGGGTTCTGAACTATTCAAACATCCATTAATGCATAAGATTCACAAAAGTTGGAGATAAAACTATTATAATGATGCACATAATATCTGGGGGGGATATCTATTAGTTGACTCATCTGGGGCCATGTTGAAATCACCCCCAACAATTATATTCTCTGCAGGATATAACCCTTTTAAGGTTTTGGTTGTTGTTATTATAGCCATACACATTCATCATATATGAAGTATATGTATAGTAGTTCTAAAATAATTACCGGGTTTTACCACTAGGTTTTATTGGCATTATGACGTGTCCACTGTGCCGGACTATTGTGCAAGTGTGAAATACTTTTATGGTGAATTTGGTCAATTTTATTTTAAAGAGCACACTAGCTCTTAGCCTATTGATAAAGTTGTAACTATACATGGACCAGGGTATTTGATTACAGTAAATACAGAGTTTAACTCTAGATGTGATGAGTTCTGTTCACTCAATGATTTATTGACATTAGCTAATCTACCACTAAATAGAGCTTTTCCACATGACTAGATCAAGGGAACAACTTCAATCACAATTGGGGTGATGAGGCAGATACAGTATGTAGGCCTAGTCTACATGTAGTAACATTTTCAGTTCTCAAATATAACAAATGTTTGAGGTCAGACCACCAGGTCAAAACGTTGTCCCCTGTTGCTCCTCATGTTGTTGACTAGGCACATTTCCTATTTTTCCTCAGTGATCTCACCATATTGTGACCCAGCAGCACCATGTCCTGGTCCACACAGACCTCTGATTCCTAAACGACTGCTCTCAGAGCCTCTCAGCCTGCCTACGGTTCATCACCTTCACATTTACATCAGAACCCTTCATCACATCAGGGCACTTCACCCATAGACTTCCCTCAGCCTGGCAAGACTTATCTTCTTTATGGGAAAGTGTCGAAAGGCTATGAACAAGGACAGCAGATCAGCAGAGGCCAGCAGCTCATGCGGTTACTGTACAGTAGTATCCACATAGGCACTCACTCAAGCTCGAGCACACACACATGAATGTATGCACGCACACACGCATACACATGCTTTCAGGACCAGTCGGGTCGATACATCAGAGAGTGATTAGCACTATGGAGAATCCCTGGTGTACTCTGAGTTCCTATTCAGTAGATTCCCCACACACTTTTCTCAGGGCTCAGATTTCACTCTGACTGCATCTCAGTGGTTTTTCCTCAGACCTGAGAGAAGTGTTGACAGGCCTCTTGCATAACGTCAGAAATAGCTGAAAGATCCTCTATCCCATTTTTCATCATGAGCTAAATTAACACTGTCATGGCTATGACATAGGGCTTTGATTCTCCTGTCAAGGTCAACATTACTTTGAGGTTTTGCATTTATGTAATTGTTTATTTCACTTGCTTTGGCAATATAAACATGTTTCCCATGCCAATAAAGCTCCTGAATTGAATTGCGAGAGAGAAGTATGGATAGAAGGAGAAATAACAGATAATTCACCACTCTATTGTTGCTTCGGTTCATAAACTCTCTCTGTCCTATCACACACTACCCAGCACCCAGTAGAAGGATGGAGCATTCATAAACATTATTCGATTCAGTTAGCTATGCAGCGTAACAGCATGATGCAATACTTCCCAGTCTCATAAATCTATAGAGAAGGGGCCACATTGAATCATGCTATGGCCACTTAACTTACTGTTAAAAGGAGAGCAGTGTTGTTTTACACAGAACTAGGTACAGTGGCTTGCGAAAGTATTCACCCCCCATTTTTCCTATTTTGTTGCCTTACAACCTGGAATTAAAATGGATTTTTGGGGGGTTTGTATCATTTGATTTACACAACATGCCTACCACTTTGAAGATGTAAAATATTTTTTTTTGTGAAACAAACAAGAAATAAGACAAAAAAACAGAAAACTTGAGCGTGCATAACTATTCACTCCCCCCAAAGTCAATACTTTGTAGAGCCACCTTTTGCTGCAATTACAGCTGCAAGTCTCTTGGGGTATGTCTCTATAAGCTTGGCATTCTTCAAGGCAAAACTTCTCCAGCTCCTTCAAGTTGGATGGGTTCCGCTGGTGTACAGCAATCTTTAAGTCATACCACAGATTCTCAATTGGATTGAGGTCTGGGCTTTGACTAGGCCATTCCAAGACATTTAAATGTTTCCCCTTAAACCACTCAAGTGTTGCTTTAGCAGTATGCTTAGGGTCATTGTCCTGCTGGAAGGTGAACCTCTGTCCCAGTCTCAGATTTCTGGAAGACTGAAACAGGTTTCCCTCAAGAATTTCCCTGTATTTAGCGCCATCCATCATTCCTTCAATTCTGACCAGTTTTCTAGTCCCTGCCGATGAAAAACATCCCCACCGCATGCTGCTGCCACCACCATGCTTCACTGTGGGGATGGTGCTCTCGGGGTGATGAGAGGTGTTGGGTTTGCGCCAGACATAGCGTTTTCCTTGATGGCCAAAAAGCTCAATTTTAGTCTAATCTGACCAGAGTACCTTCTTCCATATATTTGGGGAGTCTCCCACATGCCTTTTGGCGAACACCAAACGTGTTTGCTTATTTTTGTCTTTAAGCAATGGCTTTTTTCTGGCCACTCTTCATAAAGCCCAGCTCTGTGGAGTGTACGGCTTAAAGTGGTCCTATGGACAGATACTCCAATCAGCTCCTTCAGGGTTATCTTTGGTGTCTTTTGTTGCCTCTCTGATTAATGCCCTCCTTGCCTGGTCCGTGAGTTTTGGTGGGCGGCCCTCTCTTGGCAGGTTTGTTGTGGTGCCATATTCTTTCAATTTTTTAATAAAGGATTTAATGGTGCTTCGTGGGATGTTCAAAGTTAGGGATATTTTTTTATAAGCCAACCCTGATCTGTACTTCTCCACAACTTTGTACCTGACCTGTTTGGAGAGCTCCTTGATCTTCATGGTGCCTCCTGCTTGGTGGTCCCCTTGCTTAGTGGTGTTGCAGACTCTGGGGCCTTTCAGAACAGGTGTATATATACTGGGATCATGTGACAGATCATGTGACACTTAGATTGCACACAGGTGGACTTTATTTAACTAATTATGTGACTTCTGAAGGTAATTGGTTGCACCAGATCTTATTTAGGGGCTTCATAGCAAAGGGAGTGAATACATATACACGCACCACTTTTCCGTTATTTATTTTTTATAATTTTTGTATATCCATTACATGAAATCCAAATAAAAATCAATTTAAATTACAAGTTGTAATGCAACAAAATAGGAAAAACGCCAAGGGGGATTAATACTTTTGCAAGGCACTGTATTTGTGTAGTACGCTGCTTGGTTTTGTATACTGTAATAGTCTTGTTATTTTAAAGACTATCAGTCAGATATTGTTTATTTTTCCTTGCTCCTTGACAGACATACAGTGGGCTGTATGTGACAAGTCAGTGATATCTGTGAAATGTATAAGTGCTGCTCTGTTAGCTGTAAGAGATGGAGATGTGTGTTTATGAAGTGGCACCATAGAGGAGATTTAACAGGTTGTTTCATGTGTGTTCAATTTACCTCTGTTCATGGATCATCTAACAGAGATGTAATATCTCCCTGTCTCTGTCACTCAGATCAGCTTCTGCCCTTCTTCCTCCTCTGGGCTAGAGAGACAGGACCAGGAGCAGAGCAGTATGTGTAAATGACTGCCTTCAGAAAGAATTCTCACACCCCTTGACTTTTTCCACATTTTGTTGTGTTACATCCTGAATTTAAAATGAGTTTTTTTGTCACTGGCCTACACACAATACCCCATAATGTCAAAGTGGAATTATGTTTTCAGACATTTTTACAAATTAATTAAAAATGAAAAGCTGAAATGTCTTGAGTCAATAAGTATTCAACCCCTTTGTTATGGAAAGCCTAAATAAGTTCAAGTTGCATGGACTCACTCTGTGTGCAATAATAGTGTTAAACATGATTTTTGAATGACTACTTCATCTCTGTACCCCACACATACAAAAAAAAACCCTAGTCCTATTTTGACAGTAAAATATAGCAACTATAGTCTAATTATTAACCCAAAATTCATGACAATCACTGGATTATAATAATAATAATAATATGCCATTTAGCAGACGCTTTTATCCAAAGCGACTTACAGTCATGTGTGCTTACATTTTTGTGTATGGGTGGTCCCGGGGATCGAACCCACTACCTTGGCGTTACAAGGGCGGCAGGTAGCTTAGTGGCTTAGGTAGCTTAGTGGTTAAGAGCGTTGTGCCAGTAACCGAAAGGTCGCTGGTTCTAATCCCCGAGCCGACTAGGTGAAAAATCTGTCGATGTGCCCTTGAGCAAGGCACTTAACCCTAATTGCTCCTGTAAGTCGCTCTGGATAAGAGCGTCTGCTAAATGACCAATTATATTATATACAAGCGCCATGCTCTACCAGCTGAGCTACAGAGGACCACGGATTAGGTTGCACATCAAAATATCTTGAATCATGGATTCCTGCTTGGACGTGTTACATGAAACAAGTAGTCTATTTATTATCTGCAGTCAGAAACATGATTTTCCTGTGTTTTACACTGCCTTCAGAAAGTATTCATACCCTTTGACTTATTCCACATTTTGTTGTGTTACAGCCTGAATTCAAAATTGATTAAATATATTTTTCTCACCCATCTACACACAATACCCCATAATGACAAAGTGAAAACATGTTTTTAGACTTTTTTGCACATTTATCGAAAATACAGAAATATTTCGTTTACATAAGTATTCACACCCCTGAGTCACTACTTTGTAGAAGCAGCTTTGGCAGTGAGTACAGCTGTGTGTCTTTCTGGGTAAGTCTCTAAGAGCTTTGCACATCTGGATTGTACAATATATCCATAAGATGATGCAGCCATCACCATGCTTGAAAATATGAAGAGTGGTACTCAGTGATGTGTTGTGTTGGATTTGCCCCAAATATATAGTGTATTCGGAAAGTATTCAGACCCCTTGACTTTTTCTAAATTTTGTTACGTTACAGCCTTATTCTAAAATTGATGAAATAAATAAAATATCCTCATCAATCTACACACAATACCCCATAATGACAAAGCGAAGACAGGTTTGTAGAATATTTTGAAAAAATTAAAATAAACATAAAAAACGGAAATACCTTATTTACAGTGCATTTGGAAAGTATTCAGACCCCTTGACTTTTTCCACATTTTGTTACGTTACAGCCTTATTCTAAAATGGATTCAATTATATTAAATTATACTTATGTACAGTGGGGAAAAAAAGTATTTAGTCAGCCACCAATTGTGCAAGTTCTCCCACTTAAAAAAGATTGAGAGAGGCCTGTAATTTTCATCATAGGTACACGTCAACTATGACAGACAAATTGAGATTTTTTTTCTCCAGAAAATCACATTGTAGGATTTTTTATGAATTTATTTGCAAATTATGGTGGAAAATAAGTATTTGGTCACCTACAAACAAGCAAGATTTCTGGCTCTCACAGACCTGTAACTTCTTCTTTAAGAGGCTCCCCTGTCCTCCACTCGTTACCCGTATTAATGGCACCTGTTTGAACTAGTTATCAGTATAAAACACACCTGTCCACAACCTCAAACAGTCACACTCCAAACTCCACTATGGCCAAGACCAAAGAGCTGTCAAAGGACACCAGAAACACAATTGTAGACCTGCACCAGGCTGGGAAGACTGAATCTGCAATAGGTAAGCAGCTTGGTTTGAAGAAATCAACTGTGGGAGCAATTATTAGGAAATGGAAGACATACAAGACCACTGATAATCTCCCTCAATCTGGGGCTCCACGCAAGATTTCACCCCGTGGGGTCAAAATGATCACAAGAACGGAGAGCAAAAATCCCAGAACCACACGGGGGGACCTAGTGAATGACCTGCAGAGAGCTGGGACCAAAGTAACAAAGCCTACCATCAGTAACACACTACGCCGCCAGGGACTCAAATCCTGCAGTGCCAGACGTGTCCCCCTGCTTAAGCCAGTACATGTCCAGGCCCGTCTGAAGTTTGCTAGAGTGCATTTGGATGATCCAGAAGAGGATTGGGAGAATGTCATATGGTCAGATGAAACCAAAATATAACTTTTTGGTAAAAACTCAACTCGTCGTGTTTGGAGGACAAAGAATGCTGAGTTGCATCCAAAGAACACCATACCTACTGTGAAGCATGGGGGTGGAAACATCATGCTTTGGGGCTGTTTTTCTGCAAAGGGACCAGGACGACTGATCCGTGTAAAGGAAAGAATGAATGGGGCCAGGTATCGTGAGATTTTGAGCGAAAACCTCCTTCCATCAGCAAGGGCATTGAAGATTAAACGTGGCTGGGTCTTTCAGCATGACAATGATCCCAAACACACCGCCCGGGCAATGAAGGAGTGGCTTCGCAAGAAGCATTTCAAGGTCCTGGAGTGGCCTAGCCAGTCTCCAGATCTCAACCCCATAGAAAATCTTTGGAGGGAGTTGAAAGTCTGTGTTGCCCAGCGACAGCCCCAAAACATCACTGCTCTAGAGGAGATCTGCATGGAGGAATGGGCCAAAATACCAGCAACAGTGTGTGAAAACCTTGTGAAGACTTACAGAAAACGTTTGACCTGTGTCATTGCCAACAAAGGGTATATAACAAAGTATTGAGAAACTTTTGTTATTGACCAAATACTTATTTTCCACCATAATTTAAAAATAAATTCATTAAAAATCCTACAATGTGATTTTCTGGAATTTTTTTCTCATTTTGTCTGTCATAGTTGACATGTACCTATGATGAAAATTACAGGCCTCTCTCATCTTTTTAAGTGGGAGAACTTGCACACTTGGTGGCTGACTAAATACTTTTTTTCCCCACTGTAAATATAATTTTTCCGTTTTTACTTTAAATAAATTTGCAAACATTTTCAAAAACTATTTAATTCATTTTAGAATAAAGTTGTAACGTAACAAAATGTGGAAAAAGTCAAGGGGTCTGAATACTTTCCGAATGCACTGTAATGCTTTGTATTCAGAACAAAAAGTAAACATTTTGTCACATTTTTTGCAGTATTACTTTAGTGCCTTATTGCAAACAGGATGCATGTTTTGGAATATTTTTATTCTGTACAGACTTCCTTCTTTTCACGCCGTCATTTAGGTTAGTATTGTGAAGTAACTACAATGCTGTTGATCCATCCTGAGTTTTCTCCTATCATAGCCATTAAATTCTTGAACTTTTTCAAAATCACCAATGGCCTCAGAGTGAAATCCCTGTGCGGTGTCCTTCCTCTCCTGCAACTGAGTTAGAAAAAACGCCTGTATCTTTGTAGTGACTAGGTGTATTGATACACCACCCAAAGCGTAATTAATAACTTCACCGTGCTCAAAGGGATATAATCCTTAAGAGTCTATTGACGCACCCGTGCATTAATCGAATCAACATAATAAAAAAATCCCCATCAAAATCATTCAGTTTAAGCTAGAGATATCTTTGTCTCAATCCACCGCATCTGCCTATGTCGTCCTTCCGCATCTGCGATGGAAAGTGGCAGAGTCACCGTGCTGTTTGTCAGAAAATGTCTGTAGCATCCAAACGGTTTGGCCTACATACTACACTGAACAAAAATATAAATGGAACATGCAATAATTTCAAAGATTTCATTAGGCCCTAATTTATGTATTTCATATGACTGGGCAGGGGCGTAGCCTTGGGTGGACCTCGGAGCGCACAAAAGTGGTTACACGTGGTCTGCAGTTGTGAGGCCGGTTGGATGTACTGCCAAATTCTCTAAAATGGCGTTGGAGGTGGCTTATGGTAGAGAAATTAACATTAAATTCTCTGGCAACAGCTCTGGTGGACATTCCTGCAGTCAGCATGCCAATTGCACGCTCCATCAAAACTTGATATGCCACACCTGTCAGGTGGATTGATTATCTTGGCAAAGGAGAAATGCTCACTAACAGGGATGTAAACAAATATGTGACCAAAATTTGAGAGCAATAAGCTTTTTGTGTCTTTGGGAAATTTCTTGGGTCTTTTATTTCAGCTCATGAAACATGGGACCAACACTTTATGTGTTGCATTTATATTTTTGTTCAGTATAATATGACCCCACTATGGACAGGGGAGGCTCTCAGGAATACGATTGTGTTCTCTGTTTTGCTCTACGACCCCCACAACTGTCGCGGGACTCGTCTGAAGGTAACCTGGTACCGGCAACAACAAAAAAATGAATGGAAGTATGGAGGTAGTTTTGTGCCAACAAGAAAATGGGTTAAATACAGTGCCTTCAGAAAGTATTCACACCCCTTGACTTTTTCCACATTTTGTTGTGTTACAGCCTGAATTTAAAATGGATTGAATTGAGATTTTTGTCACTGTATGTTTTTCAAAATGTTTACAAGTTAATTAAAAATGGAAAGCTGAAATGTCTTGAGTCAATAAGTATTCAACCCTTTGTTATGGCAAGCCGAAATAAGTTCAGGAGTAAAACTTTGCTTAACAAGTCACATAATACAGTTTGTTATGGGTATGCTTGTAATCGTTAAGGACTGGGGAGTTTTTCAGGATAAAAAAGAAACAGAATGGACAGGTAAATTCCAGAGGAAAACCTGTTTCAGTCTTCATTCCACCAGACACTGGGCGGGACAATAACCTTAAACACAAGGCCAAATCTAATAATCTACACTGGAGTTGCTTACCAAGAAGACAGTGAATGTTCCTGAGTGGCTGAGTTACAGTTTTGACTTGAATCTACATAAAAATCTATGTCAAGACCTGAAAATGGTTGTCTAGCAATGATCAACAACCAATTTGACAGAGCTTGAAGAAGTTTGAAAAGAATAATGGGCAAATATTGTACAATCCAGGTGTGGAAAGCTCTTAGAGACTTACCCAGAAAGACTCATAGCAGTAATCGCTGCCAACGGTGCTTCTACAAAGTATTGACTCAGGGGTGTGAATACTTATGTAAATGAGATATTTATTTATTTAATTTTCAATACATTTGCAAATTTTCTAAAAACATGTTTCACATTGTCATTATGGGGTATTGTGTGTAGATGGGTGAGACTTTTTTTATTTGATCCATTTTCAATTCCTTATGATTTTTTTTGGACTGTCTGTTATTCCATTTATGAATGTGTTATTCAATGTGTTTCTATCGGCTATAGTAGTAAATATATATTTTTTATTCCTACAGGGGTCCTACAATTCCAAATCAAATAGCTAAATTATCCATGGTATGACCATCTTAAAACAATTCCATATGTTAGCTTAGTAGAACCCCCCCTCCACACTATGAGGTTGGAATAATACTGTGTAATGATTTGATATTGAGATATTGGGCCTTTAAAGCACTATGAATTACTGTTGATTCAGGTGAACACATATGACAGGCACTCATTTGCAATATAGCCCAAGTCGTTAGCTTGCCGTTTATAACGTATCAGGTTTAAGCAGACAGGCAGAGAACAAGAAGAAGCACATAGTGAAAGCAGATAATATGCTGAGACAGATAGACAGCACAACAGGAAGGCAAAGAAAATGTCTAGAGCAGAGGCACAGTTATAGTGGTGAGTTGTATCACCAGTGGTGTTTTTACATATTGTACTTGTTTTAAACATGAGCTGGTTAAAAAAGTGGAGGTCACTGGTAAAGAAATGGTTGAGATACACTGTACTGTACTTCCAATGTTATGTGTCAACACTACTACCCGTGTCTAAGGGTGTGTAGGGTCAGGGTGTATGTGTGGGGATGGGGTGTTTGTGTTTGGCTGGTGGCCCACCGGGGGTATGGGGTGGGGGGGTGAGTTGACGGTGCACACAGTGATGTGGGATGGTGTGGATAAAATGCTGAATTCTTGTCCCAGTCCGCCCCTGTCCTATTCAACAAAATAATTGATAAAGATACTGAATATTATATTATATTCTATTCTGTAGCAGTGGGGCTCAATATAATACACTAGCCAGGGCTATAGCCTACATGAGAAGAAAAACTAATGAATGAATATGCGGGGCCACAGGGTATTTAAAGTACTGAGTTCAACAGACACATTTTCTGGTAGGCGGACTGTCCAACAAATAAGCCATTGGTTCCCATTCACACACACACACACACACACACACACACACACACACACACACACAGAGGAGGCTGAGTGGACACAAGGCCCAGACAGACGGCCTGGGACTGGCACTGACACTCCAGCCCGCATCACTGGGCATGGCCCGCTCTTCTCCCGACCCTAAGCCCCTGTTGTTTCAGGAATTCCTCTTCTATTCACCAGTCACCCGCATGCTGAGCTGAGCTACAACCACAACAGCCTCCCTAATATCAAGAGCTGTAAAATGCAGTATAGCCTATTGGTTTGCCTTTGAACACATTGAGGTGTTATTTCCTGTGTCTAAAAATGTGTTGACTGACTGACTGTCCTGTGAAGGTTGAAAACCTGGGTTACAGAGGTGCCCAATTTACAGTAGGCCTACTGTTGTGTTGCATGTTGAGTAATACATCACAGAGAGATCATACATGTACAGCAAAGGAACACCGTTGTCATTCCTATCAGAGAAATTAGTGTTTACAAAATGAAAGACGTGCCAGGTGTATACATTGAGCATTATTGTTAGGGCAGGACAATAGTGCTCAGTGTGTTTTGTTGTGGAGTGCCAGTGTGATTTAAAGCTGCTGACTGCACCAGACGCTTACATTGCACTCGCCTCTCACTGGCTGTCTCTCTCCCTCCATCATTTGTATGGATGGACACAGTCTGTCTGCCTGCATGGTCTGGTCACAGCCTGCAGCTGCCTGCCAGTCACCCACAATAGGCACATGCTCTCTCTCTCTCTCTCTCTCTCTCTCTCTCTCTCTCTTTGTCTCTGTCTCTGTCTCTCTCTCCCCATATCCAATTTCTCTGATTCTCTCTGTATTTCATTCACTCACTTAATCTTCCTCTCTCTTCTCTCCCCTCCAAACACATATCTCTCTCTCTCCACAACTCTCTCATATGCTCCATAAAGCGTCCAACAGTGTAACAGTCCGAAAGGCCTTCTGGTGTTTTAATTAACTAGTTGGTGGCTGTGACTGAGCCAAGGAGTTAGGGATGGGAGGTGAGAGGAAAGAGAATGGGAGGAGGAAAGGAGAGGGAATAGGAGGAGAGGAGAGGGAATAGGAGGAGAGGAGAATGCCTTGACGAAACAATAGTCAGAGAAGTTGGCCAAACAAAGCACATCCAGATGGGACCAGACTATCTGCTGTTATTCACTAAGACATTCACAACAACAGGTGGGTCTGGTCTGATAAAGCAGAAAGCACCGGAACACAGGGAGGTTGAGACACACACAAACACATGCACGCATGCACAAACACACACACATCCAGAACACACTTCCTGGCAAAGGGAGGGGTTGTTGACCTGGAGTACCACCACAATACACAACACACACACACACAATACCTCAGCCTGGTCTCATAGACCAGACTTAATATAGTAAATGTAAATCCGAGATGCCCAGATTAGTACAGTGGGGGAAAAAAGTATTTAGTCAGCCACCAATTGTGCAAGTTCTCCCACTTAAAAAGATGAGAGAGGCCTGTAATTTTCATCATAGGTACACGTCAACTATGACAGAGAAATTGAGAAGAAATAAATCCAGAAAATCACATTGTAGGATTTTTAATGATTTTATTTGTACAATATATCCATAAGATGATGCAGCCATCACCATGCTTGAAAATATGAAGAGTGGTACTCAGTGATGTGTTGTGTTGGATTTGCCCCAAATATATAGTGCATTCGGAAAGTATTCAGACCCCTTGACTTTTTCTAAATTTTGTTACGTTACAGCCTTATTCTAAAATTGATGAAATAAATAAAATATCCTCATCAATCTACACACAATACCCCATAATGACAAAGCGAAGACAGGTTTGTAGAATATTTTGAAAAAATAAAAATAAACATAAAAAACGGAAATACCTTATTTACAGTGCATTTGGAAAGTATTCAGACCCCTTGACTTTTTCCACATTTTGTTACGTTACAGCCTTATTCTAAAATGGATTCAATTATATTAAATTATACTTATGTACAGTGGGGAAAAAAAGTATTTAGTCAGCCACCAATTGTGCAAGTTCTCCCACTTAAAAAGATTGAGAGAGGCCTGTAATTTTCATCATAGGTACACGTCAACTATGACAGACAAATTGAGATTTTTTTTCTCCAGAAAATCACATTGTAGGATTTTTTATGAATTTATTTGCAAATTATGGTGGAAAATAAGTATTTGGTCACCTACAAACAAGCAAGATTTCTGGCTCTCACAGACCTGTAACTTCTTCTTTAAGAGGCTCCTCTGTCCTCCACTCGTTACCTGTATTAATGGCACCTGTTTGAACTTGTTATCAGTATAAAAGACACCTGTCCACAACCTCAAACAGTCACACTCCAAACTCCACTATGGCCAAGACCAAAGAGCTGTCAAAGGACACCAGAAACAAAATTGTAGACCTGCACCAGGCTGGGAAGACTGAATCTGCAATAGGTAAGCAGCTTGGTTTGAAGAAATCAACTGTGGGAGCAATTATTAGGAAATGGAAGACATACAAGACCACTGATAATCTCCCTCGATCTGGGGCTCCACGCAAGATCTCACCCCGTGGGGTCAAAATGATCACAAGAACGGTGAGCAAAAATCCCAGAACCACACGGGGGGACCTAGTGAATGACCTGCAGAGAGCTGGGACCAAAGTAACAAAGCCTACCATCAGTAACACACTACGCCGCCAGGGACTCAAATCCTGCAGTGCCAGACGTGTCCCCCTGCTTAAGCCAGTACATGTCCAGGCCCGTCTGAAGTTTGCTAGAGTGCATTTGGATGATCCAGAAGAGGATTGGGAGAATGTCATATGGTCAGATGAAACCAAAATATAACTTTTTGGTTAAAACTCAACTCGTCGTGTTTGGAGGACAAAGAATGCTGAGTTGCATCCAAAGAACACCATACCTACTGTGAAGCATGGGGGGTGGAAACATCATGCTTTGGGGCTGTTTTTCTGCAAAGGGACCAGGACGACTGATCCGTGTAAAGGAAAGAATGAATGGGGACATGTATCGTGAGATTTTGAGTGAAAACCTCCTTCCATCAGCAAGGGCATTGAAGATGAAACGTGGCTGGGTCTTTCAGCATGACAATGATCCCAAACACACCGCCCGGGCAACGAAGGAGTGGCTTCGTAAGAAGCATTTCAAGGTCCTGGAGTGGCCTAGCCAGTCTCCAGATCTCAACCCCATAGAAAATCTTTGGAGGGAGTTGAAAGTCTGTGTTGCCCAGCGACAGCCCCAAAACATCACTGCTCTAGAGGAGATCTGCATGGAGGAATGGGCCAAAATACCAGCAACAGTGTGTGAAAACCTTGTGAAGACTTACAGAAAACGTTTGACCTGTGTCATTGCCAACAAAGGGTATATTACAAAGTATTGAGAAACTTTTGTTATTGACCAAATACTTATTTTCCACCATAATTTGCAAATAAATTCATTAAAAATCCTACAATGTGATTTTCTGGATTTTTTTTCTCATTTTGTCTGTCATAGTTGACGTGTACCTATGATGAAAATTACAGGCCTCTCTCATCTTTTTAAGTGGGAGAACTTTCACAATTGGTGGCTGACTAAATACTTTTCCCCCCCACTGTATATGTTACATTTGGTTTTGTTACATAAGACATATGGTTACGAGTGTGAATCTCATCATGGACAACTTTAGCATTTTAGCTAATTAGCAACTTTTCAATTACTTACTACTTTTTTGCGACTTTTCAACTACTTGCGACTTTTGCGACTACATGTTAGCTAACCCTTCCCCTAACCCTAACCTCAACCCTTTTAGCTAACCATTCCCCTAACCCTAACCTTAACCCTTTAACCTAACTCATAAACTTAACCTTAACCTTATCCCTAACCCCTAACTCTAACCCCTAGCCTAGCTAACATTACCAAGCTAGCTAACGTTAGCAACCTATCCACCTAGCTAGAATTCGTAACATATCATACTTTTAGAAAATGTGTAACATATAGTACTTTTGCTAATTTGTAGCATATTGTACGTTTTGGAAATTCGTAACATATAATACGAATTGTGATTCATAACATATTCTTTGAAATGGGTGATGGACATCCACAAATTAATACATACAATATGAAACGTAACATATCATACTAAATGGTATCTCTCGGATTTACGTACAGAATAATACGAAATGCTCTGACACCAGGTTGCAACCCTGCATGTAGAATAATCCTCAGTGCAGTGAACACGTGTCTGGCAGCTCCATTCTGTCTGCAGAATAGTCCAGCACCTCTCTGCATGCCTTTGTTTCACAGTAAAAACACAACTGATCTTGATGTTTGTGTTGTTGATGTTTTGTTCAGACCAAAACATTACCTTTTGTTATTTTGGTCAGACGTTAATGGGAAAACAGAAATCTGTGGAATACGTATATACTTTGAGTGATTGATCACCTCATGTTGATACTCGTGTCTACTGTTCATGAAAATAATGTGATTGGCATGATGACACGGATAATAACACATTTCCCTATGCATCTCATAAACCCATTTGAAATTATTTCAAGCACATATCATTTTATCCAGTAGAGTTGCACAAGGATAATGTGAATATTCTGTAAGAGTAATTTTGTCCCACCGTCTGTGTCCCTCGGTATTTTCCGGAACATTATCTATTCTAGGCCTTCCGAAGCTCGTTTTTGCGGGTTACCTGCCTGTCTCTCCCCTGCTCTCCCCACCCTCTTATCCCCAGACTGCTTTATGTCTGGCTAGTCTGGGCGTCAGTGAGCATGCGCGGTCGCCATGTTAGCAAGTTCTCTCCTCCCCCTTCGATGTCGTCACACTCCAACAGCTCGAGGCACAGTGCAAGAAGGCGGACTGGCTCTAGATAGCTTTTCGAAGAGGGAGTGATACAGCAAACATTGGACTATAACAAAGACTTGTTGGAATGGATTCAACTGTTTTGCGAGACATTTAAGTGTATTTATTATCCTAAGGACAACGTTATATCGGTAAAGGATTGCTTGTTTTCATGTTTTGCTTCTGAGAAATTAAACAATGCGACTGTCCACAGTGTGTGGATAGTGATGGAGCGAGCTAACGTTACACTTCTGTCTCAGCTCTCGCTTTGGATGTGTACTGCTTACTCTGTTTGTGTTATAGCAATTTATTTTAGCTAGTTACCTATTGAGATAAGATATTAAACGACGAAATGCTGGCTTGTGTGTGAGAACATACGCGTCTTTGACTGGCTAACAAGCCCATCAGCTGACGTTAGCCCAGCTAACTAGTTTGTTAGCATTTCGGCTCACCAATCGACTGTCAAACGCGAGCATTCTCCGTCACGAGAGGGGACGTTTATATACCCATAAAAGCTAAATAATCGAACCTTGTCTTTAAGACGGATTTATTTATTGTCAGTTGATATTATATTGTTAAATATCAGTCTTTTGACCTTATCTTTGTCAAAACGGCGGCCCCAACGAATTGTAACGTTACACGAAACTATCAGAGGCTAACTGCTACCCCCTGGAATCTTTTAAAATGCATCATACGGATTCTGCAGGAGACTCTGGCAGCGTCAGAAAGATGGCGCACCCGGCGAATTTTCCTAGAAGGGGTAATAACATTAACACTGGCGTCGGGAGTGGCCCCATGTTGTCAACACCAGCTAGTTCGGCTGTTAACAACAGCCACGTCCCCGCTGAAGACTACCAATCCCCCCTCCTGATGCAGTCTCAACCTCTTGTTGGATCATCCTCCCCCGGGCCTCAGCACCCTCCCCACAGCCTGAACCTGCACTCCCAGCCACAGCCCCAGGCTCCCTCCTCTGGGTCACAGGTGAAGAAGAAAAGCGGCTTCCAGATCACCAGTGTGACCCCAGCCCAGATCTCTGTGAGCACCAACAACAGCATAGCGGAGGACACAGAGAGCTATGATGATCTGGATGAGTCTCATACGGAGGATATGTCCTCTTCAGAGATCCTGGATGTCTCCCTCTCTAAGGCCAATGACATGGCTGGGGGTGAGAGGAGCTCCTCTGAGGAGACACTGAATAACTTCCATGAGGCGGTCACACCCGGGGCGGTCTCCCCCAACCAGCCCCCCCACTCCTTAACCCAGGGACCCCAGCACGGAGGGATGGTGAATGGGAATATGCACCACCATCATCATCATCACCACCATCACCAGGGGCAACATAATCATCCTCACCAGGCCCTGGCTCAGCCTCCTTCCTCTGCCCCCCACTCTACCCCAACATCTGGAGGAGCTGGTGGTGGCCCAAAGATGCCTTCTACCATGGGGGTCCTTCTGGAGAATGTTTCAGTGGGTTCTGCCAGTGTTGCTGCTCAGTCTGTAGCAGCTGTCCCTCTCCCTGGAATGCACGGCTCTGCTGCTGGCGCTACCGTTAGCATAGCTAATCCCCTGACCAGCAATGTTAGTAATGTGGATATGTATATCTCTTCCAATGTGCCTGTGATTGGGGGTGTTAGCACCAGCGCTAGCAGCAGTGATGGTGGCTTCCCCCCCAGTGTGATGAGTAGCAGTGGTGGGGTTGGAGGTTCGATGGGGAGTAACTTTGGCAACACCAACCCCAATATCAATTTGATACACCAAAGCTCTGGAACTGTGAACTCGAGCATCACTATGATTTCTGCTGCTGCCAGTGCCTCTGTGGTGTTGGGGCCCTCCAGTGGCGCCCAGGGTGGAGGAGCTGCCATGCCCCAGCCAGGGAAGAGCTCCTCTGGCATGGCTCCAGCCTCAGTCCCCTCCTCCCAGCCAGCCCCAACACCAGCTCCTGCCACCACCAGCTCCCGTTTCAGAGTGGTCAAGCTTGACTCCAGCTCGGAGCCATTTAAGAAGGGCAGATGGACATGTACTGAGTACTGTGACAAGGAGACCCCAGCTTCGGCCCCTGCCCCCTCGTTCTCTGAGGCTACTCTTCCTAGTGGCCGGGGTGCGGAGAGCATGCGAGTGTGCGGTCCTGAGAGTGTGACAGTGGGGTCGGAGAGAGAGGGCACCAGTGGGAGTTCAGTGAACAGCACAGTCAGCACACTGAGTCACTACACAGATAACGTTGGCAGTGGAGAGGCCGGAGGCCCCCCATTACTCCAGCCCCAGCCTCACTACCAGGACTACTCCAACCCCCCTAAGGCCTTCCAGATCTCCCACCCCAGCCTCCCCATGGGGGTGTCCCACCCCCAGCCTCACCTGCTGACCACCATGGCTCCCTCAGTCCCTGCCAGTGCTCATCAGCCTGCCCCCATCAACATGGCTGGCCTCAAGACCACCCTAGGCCACCCTACCACTCCCATGCCCCAACAGCCGCTCACCTACGCCCAGGCAGCCTCCTCTATCCCAGCCCCAGGCTCAGCTCAGGGACTAGTGGGGGTGCACCAGCAGCAGATGAGCTATGCTCTTCCCCAGCAGCCTAAAGTCCCTTCCCATGCAGCCCCAGTGCACAGGCTGAGCCAGGTAGGGGGTATGCCTCCAGACTACCCTCAGCCCCAGGCAGGCCTACCCCAACCTGCTCTCCCACAGGCCCTGCCTGGACCCGGGCAGATGATGGGAGTCCCGCAGCAGCAGGTGGTTGGCTCCATGCCCCAGCTCCAACCCCAGGGTCTTCTCCAACAGCAGCCCCAGCAGACCTCTCTCCAGGCCGCTGCGGTAGGAGCGGGGCTAATGCCTCAGATGGGCCCAGGAGGAGTGACCGGGTTTGGGCAGCAGCCACAAGGACACCCTCTCCCCCTGGACCAACAGCAACAGCAGCAGTCACTCCCAGGCCAAGTCCAAGCCCAAGGACTTGCCACCCAGCTGCCTGTCCCCCCTAACCAGGGCTGCCTAGCCTCCATTGTGCCTCCTTCTAACCCCCAGAGCGACCCCCAGACCCAGCCCCAGAACAGCAGTGGACTGGCCCAATCTCACACCCAGTCCGAGCCACCCAGGGTCAGCATGCCCCAGGCTGTGGCTGCCCAGGCCAGTGCCCTGTACGCCAGCCTGCCCTCCTTCACCACCACCCAGCTGGAGGATGCCCAGCGCCTGCTCTTCCAGCACCAGTCTGCCCTGCTGGCACAGGCCCTGCCCAAGCTGGCTGGGGAGGGTGGCTCTGCGATAGGCACAGGCCTGGGGCTGGGGACTGAAAGTAACCCTGCCGCCACCGCGGTCAGTGCCTTAACCGCCTCTGCCGGACTCTTCAAAGCTGTGGACGGAGACGATGATGGGTGAGTCCGAAATCTAAGCCTTTAGTATAGGTTTTTGATCGATTGATTGCTTGATTGATTTTGGGGTATATAAAAATATTTCTTAAACATATCCACTACACTAGTAGGCCTGCTGAGACAGACACTATAACTAAAGAGATGGTCCCATGTTGTCTCCTTTATCCTCAGCAAACAGTTTGTTCCCTAATGTTGTTTCTGATGTGCTGAATGGCATTCAGACCATGAAATGTTTAGTCAGTGTTGGTCTTAAAACACAGTGTCCTGAACATGACCTTGCATTCTAGCCTTGTAGCAGTGAGTGCACTTCTTAGGGAGAAATCGGGGGAACCTGGATACTGCCAATTATTTATATATACACTACATGACTGATGGGGGGTGAAGCCACCATGCCTCCATCTTGGCACTCCCCCAGCATTTGTAAAAAAAAATATTTTTGTCGATTAGAAATGTAATTATTAATGTTTACATTAGTTTTTGCCACATTTATTATATTACAGACACCTTAATTCATACTTTAAAATTATATAATGTGAGCTTAACATCAAATAAAACATTTAGAAATATAAAAACATTTTCCTTAAAGTTTATTTGTTTTATTGCTGTTACTATCCCCAATACAACAACAAAAATACTTAAATTCATGTAATTTTGTCCTCTAAACATTTAACTGAAATACTGTAGAATTCCATTCATTCCTATGGAGGACTGCTACTACTGGGGAGTGTCAATATGGCCGACCGGTGGCGTCAAAGCCTCTCAATGGCCAATACATAGCATCAACGATCCAGGGTTTATATACAGTACATTCGGAAAGTATTCAGACCCCTTGACTTTTTCCACATTTTGTTACATTACAGCCTTATTCTAAAAATGATTAAAATAAAATAAATGAAATATGACATTTACATAAGTATCCAGACCCTTTACTCAGTACTTTGTTGAAGCACCTTAGGCAGCGATTACAGCCTCAAGTCTTCTTTGGTATGACGCTACAAGCTTGGCACACCTGTATTTGGGGAGTTACTCCCATTTTTCTCTGCAGATCCTCTCAAGCTCTGTCAGGTTGGATGGAAAGCGTCGCTGCACAGCTATTTTCAGGTCTCTCCAGAGATGTTAGATCGGGTTCAAGTCCGGGCTCTGGCTGGGCCACTCAAGGACATTCAGAGACTTGTCCTGAAGCCACTCCTGCGTTGTCTTGGCTGTGTGCTTAGGGTCGTTGTCCTGTTGGAAGCTGAACCTTCGCCCCAGTCTGAGGACCTGAGTGCTCTGGAGCAGGTTTTCATCAAGGATCTCTCTGTACTTTGCTCCGTTCATCTTTCACTCGATCATTTACATTTGACATTTTAGTCATTTAGCAGACGCTCTTATCCAGAGCGACTTACAGTTAGTGAGTGCATACATTTTTCATACTCATGGCTGGTCTCCCAGTCCCTGCCACTGAAAAACATCCCCACAACATGATGCTGCCACCACCATGCTTCACCATAGGGATGGTGCCAGGTTTCCTCCAGGCGTGACGCTTGGCATTCAAGCCAAAAAGTTAAATCTTGGTTTCATCAGACCAGAGAATCTTGTTGAGTCCTTAAGGTGCCTTTTGGCAAACTCCAAGCGGGCTGTCAAGTGCCTTTTAATGAGGAGTGGCTTCCGTCTGGCCACTCTACCATAAAGGCCTAATTGGTGGAGTTCTGCAGAGATGGTTGTCCTTCTGGAAGGTTCTCCCATCTCCACAGAGGAACTCTGGAGCTCTGTCAGAGTGACCGTCGGGTTCTTGGTCACCTCCCTGACCAAGGCCCTTCTCCCCCGATTGCTCAGTTTGGCCGGGCGGCCAGCTTTAGGAAGAGTCTTGGTGGTTCCAAACTTCTTCCATTTAAGAATGATGGAGGCCACTGCGTACTTGGGGACCTTCAATGCTGCAGACATTTTCTGGTACACTTCCCCAGATCTGTGCCTCTACACAATCCTGTCTCGGAGCTCTACGGACAATTCCTTTGACCTCATGGCTTGGTTTTGAGTCTTATAGCAAAGGGTCTGAATACTTATGTAAAGGTATTTCTGTTTATTTTTATTTTTAATAAATGTGCAACATTTTCTAAACCTGATTTTTCTTTGGGGTGTAGTTTGAGGATAAAAATAAATACATTTTAGAATAAGGCTGTAACGTAAGTCAAGGGGTCTGAATACTTTCTGAATGCACTGTACATCATTGGGTACTTCCTAGTGGAATGGTACAGCCCGCTGAGTGTCTGTGGTTGCTAGGACTTGTGCTGTGGTGGTAGCGCTAGTCAGGTTTGGATTGGGTGAATCCAGGTCGCCACGGCAGCACTGGGTGTGGGTGAGTGGGATGCCAGACTGTGTGTGAGATGGCAGACAAAACCGTGTGTGTGCGCACTCACTGTCTGAGAGAGCTCTATGCTAGTCTGCTTCCTCCACTTTAGACACTAGACAGTGCAGTGCTCAGCTGGAGGTGACATTTTGACTACTTCAGACTGCAGTGACTGCATTTAGTACACACTCATACTGCCCCATCGCGTTAGCTTTTGACAGACGTCACAGACAGCTCCATCCCTGTCTACTGCACAGACCACTTTCTGCTTCCACCATATTGTTTACACCCTTTCCAATCAGTGCAGATGAGGGGAATCAAAGAGAGGCTGGATTGCCCTACACACACTCAGCACTTTGATGTCTTACTGCAGGGAAAAGGTGGTTTAGAGTCCATGAACATTTAATAATCTGATACAAGCTATTTAATGATCTGATAGAGGTAGGATAATGCAGGTGGATGCAATACTGGAGGAAAACTTGATACTTATGTTATGCTAAATAATGAACTGTTAACTTGTTGATCTGAAATTGAACAGCTTTTAGGTTACAAACTTTCTTAAACCTTTTTACTTTGTCTAGAACTGGAGTTTGTGATGGTTCTGGAATATGGTGCCACCGTGTGATCAATTTAGAGCACGCCAACTTTGTAGAGAATGTTTCAGACAAAGTGTAGTGAACCAGGGATATGGACCAACAAGAACTTTGTGTTAATCGTTTTGAATATTCTACAGCCAGCTAGACGTGGTCATATAGCGGTCTTTGCTACTGTTGGAAACTCCAGGGCCGCGGCTATATTGGACCTGAGGGATGGCTACTGTTGTCACATGATGGTGTACTCTGAGGAATGTGTAATCTAGGAGGATAATGTGGATTATAGTCTTTAATAAACGCAGCATTTGAGCTCGCAGCCCAAAGCCCTTTTCACAAATGAGCAGATTGTCTTGGTGAATTAGCCTCCTAACCAGCGGTTTACCTTCTGTATGAAGAATTTAAAACTTTACATTGACTTGTATGGTGTTTAGCCTTAGACACCTCAGGATAATCTAGGAGTTTGTGACAATAAATACAATTACATTTTCTGCAAATGGGGGTAGTATGATCATTGATGTTGGTTAGATGTAGATGTGTAGCCCTAGTTTTTTTTCCATTACCTGAAAGAGCGTGCTGTAACAGATGTCAGTAGGATGATGATAATGATGACTGGCTGTGTCAGTGACACGCCTAAACAGCCCAGGCAGCTCCACTGTCAGAGTTAATCAGCACAGCACAACCAACCAGCGCAGGCAGCAGGAATGAATGAATGAATGAATGAATGAATGCTCACTCAGTGTAGGGTTGGGCTATGTCAAACTTTGTCTTATCGTGATTAAGTACCCATAAAACATTGATGTATGAAGGTATCGCCCCATATTGAGCAATATTTGTTTGGTAAAAAACAAAACAGAAAAAGACAGCTAAAAAGGACTGCTAGCGCAAGCTCGCATGCTACGGGAGGGACGAGGAATCATGACAAAATATATTTTGGAGCCAAATCTTTTTTATTAGCCTATTCCTTTCTTTTAGAGTTGTGGCATGAAAGAGGTGTGTGTCTGTGTGTGCCAACCCGCAAGTGACAGTCAAGGAGCCTAGCTGGCTGTGCATTGTGTTATTGGTTGTAAATCATCAAGGGCCCGGCTGCAGGCAAACAACTCTGCTTTCCCCAAAACTGGATAATTATTCAATGATTTGCATTTTTGCCTAATCTTCCTCTTATCAGGCCTTATTGCCTAATTCTATATGTGGTAGGTAGGTTGTAGCCTATATTGCTAATAAAAGGCTATGGAAATAGGCTGTGTAGAGTAGGCCTTTATTTCATCAAATCACATTTTTTGTCACATGCTTCGTAAACAACAGGTGTAGACTAACAGTGAAATGCTTACTTACGGGTCAATTTCCAACAATGCAGGTAAAGATAAAAATAATATAAATAGTGACACGAGGAATAAATACACAGTGAATAACGAATAGCAATAACGAGTCAAAACAATATGGTCATATACAGGGAGTACCAGTACCGAGTCGATGTGCAGGAGTACGAGGTAATTGAGGTACAGTGAAGTCGGAAGTTTACATACACTTAGGTTGAGTCATTAAAACTAGTCTTTCAACCACTCCACAAATGTCTTGTTAACAAACTATAGTTTTGGCAAGTCGGTTAGGACATTTACTTTGTGCATGACACAAGTCATTTTTCCAACAATTGTTTACAGACAGATTATTTCACTTATAATTCACTGTATCACAATTCCAGTGGGTCAGAAGTTTACATACACTAAGTTGACTGTGCCTTTAAACAGCTTGGAAAATTCCAGAAAATGATGTCATGGCTTTAGAAGCTTCTGATAGGCTAATTGACATAATTTGAGTCAATTGGAGGTGTACCTGTGGATGTATTTCAAGGCCTACCTTCAAACTCAGTGCCTCTTTGCTTGACATCATGGGAAAATCAAAAGAAATCAGCCAAGACCTCAGAGAAAAAAAAGGAAGGAGACGCGTTCTGTCTCTTAGAGATGAACGTACTTTGGTGCGAAAAGTGCAAATCAATCCCAGAACAACAGCAAAGGACCTTGTGAAGATGCTGGAGGAAACGGGTACAAAAGTATCTATATCCACAGTAAAACGAGTCCTATATCGACATGACCTGAAAGGCTGCTCAGCAAGGAAGAAGCCACTGTTCCAAAACTGCCATAAAAAAGCCAGACTACGGTTTGCAACTGCACATGGGGACAAAGATTGTACTTTTTGGAGAAATGTCCTCTGGTCTGATGAAACAAAAATAGAACTGTTTGGCCATAATGACCATCGTTATGTTTGGAGGAAAAAGGGGTTACTAGCAAGCCGAAGAACACCATCCCAACCGTGAAGCACGGGGGTGGCAGCATCATGTTGTGGGGGTGCTTTGCTGCAGGAGGGACTGGTGCACTTCACAAAATAGATGGTATCATGAGGAAGGAAAATTATGTGGATATATTGAAGCAACATCTCAAGACATCAGTCAGGAAGTTAAAGCTTGGTCGCAAATGGGTTTTCCAAATAGACAATGACCCCAAGCATACTTCCAAAGTTGTGGCAAAATGGCTTAAGGACATCAAAGTCAAGGTATTGGAGTGGCCATCACAAAGCCCTGACCTCAACCCTATAGAACATTTGTGGGCAGAACTGAAAAAGCGTGTGCGAGCAAAGAGGCCTACAAACCTGACTCCGTTACACCAGCTCTGTCAGGAGGAATGGGCCAATATTCACCCAACTTATTGTGGGAAGCTTGTGGAAGGCTACCCGAAACGTTTGACCCAAGTTAAACAATTGAAAGGAAATGCTACCAAATACTAATTGAGTGTATGTAAACTTCTGACCCACTGGGAATGTGATGAAATAAATAAATGCTTAAATAAATAATTCTCTCTACTATTATTCTGACATTTCACATTCTTAAAATAAAGTGGTGATCCTAACTGACCTAAGACAGAGGATTAAATGTCAGGAATTGTGAAAAACTGAGTTTAAATGTATTTGGCTAAAGTGTATGTAAACCTCAGACTTCAACTGTACCTATGTACATACAGTGCATTCAGAAAGTATTCAGACCCCTTTACTTTTTTCACATTTTGTTAGGTTACAGCCTTATTCTAAAATGGATTAAATGGTTTTTTCCCCTCATCAATCTACACTCAATACCCTATAATGACAAAGCAAAAAAGTGTTTTTAATCATTTTTGCTAATTTATTAAAAAAAAATTGATATCATATTTACATAAGTATTCAGACACTTTACTCAGTCCTTAGTTGAACCACCTTTGGCAGTGATTACAGCCCGGCCAAACTGAGCAATAGGGGGAGAAGGGCCTTGGTCAGGGAGTTGACCAAGAACCTGATGGTCACTCCGACAGAGCTCCAGAGTTCCATTTCTGCAGCACTCCACCAATTAGGCCTTTATGGTAGAGTGGCCAGACGGAAGCCACTCCTCAGTAAAAGACACATGACAGCCCGCTTGGAATTTGCCAAAAGCCACCTAAAGAGTCTCAGACCATGAGAAACAAGATTCTCTGGTCTGATGAAACCAAGATTGAACTCTTTGACCTGAATGCCAAGTGTCATGTCTGGAGGAAACCTGGCACCATCCCTACAGTGAAGCATGGTGGTGGAGCATCATGCTGTGGGGATGTTTTTCAGCGGCAGGGACTGGGAGACTAGTCAGGATCGATCAAAGCAAAGATGAACGGAGCAAAGTACAGAGAGATCCTTGATGAAAACCTGCTCAGGACCTCAGACTGGGGCGAAGGTTGTGATTTTTCCGCTTTTTATTTAGAATACATTTGCAAAAATTTATAAAAACCAGTTTTTGCTTTGTCATTATGGGGTATTGTGTGTTGTTGAGGGGAAAAAAACAATTGAATCCATTTCAGAATAAGGCTGTAACGTAACAAAGTAAAAAAATATCAAGGGGTCAGAATACTTTCCGAAGGCGCTGTAGATAATAGACCGTAGCAGCAGCATATGTGGTGAATGTGTGTGTGATATCAGTGCGCATGTTACTTGTTTCAATGCAGGTATTCCGGGTAGCCATTTGATTAGCTCTTTAGCAGTCTCGTTTAGCAGTCTTTTGGCTTGGGGGTAGAAGCTTTTCAGGGTCCTGTTGGTTCCAGACTTCGTACACTGGTACCGCTTGCCGTGCGGTAGCAGAGAGAAGTCTATGGCTTGGGTGGCTGGAGTCTATGGCTGGGTGATATTGAATTAATTTGCACGGTGCACCTTCCCACTCGCACACAGACACCAAGCCTATTACCCTGTCACTCACGACAACAACGATGAAAGATCACTTCTTCCTCTCTGACAACAAGTAGTTTCAACTCTCTATTTGCATTTGAGGTTTGGTCTAACAGAATCGGTCATATGGACACCGAAACATTTAGAGACATTATTTTACTGTAATAGAGGATAACTTAACCTTTCTAACGATACCCTTTTTATGTAGAACACAGCAGACCATACCAAAATGAAAATATCAAATAACTTTATTGTGGAAAATTAATGCTCAGTTTCTGTTGCGCGTGGCATTGCAGTACCACGTACCGCTAGCAGCATTTTAGTCACAGACTGTTATGTGCTAGCTGTCTAGTCTGTGTTTTATAAATGGGCAATGAGCATGAAAATACTAATTTATATCAGGAATTGGCAATCTGTTCTCATTCTGAGGAATAAGCATCTTCTTATCCAGGTAGGCCACTTGATTTCAATGTCTAAACAAAGTGAACAGGCTATGTTGTTCAAACAGTTGGAGACGGACAGGAGGGTGTAGGCCTAGTCATAACAGTTCAACTGTTCTACCTTATTAGCAAGCAAATAGATCCAAGTTGGCTAGATTTTAAATATAAAGATTAGCTGGCTACTCACTAGCACGTGGGCTTGTGGTTGAGAGATTGTTTGAGACCTGTGTCCATTTTCTATAATGCCTGCTACCAGAAGTTGGTTATTATTAGTGGATGTTCATGGTTCTGGTTACATTTGGAAAATTGTCATTTTCATAGATCAGTGATTTATTGCAAAAAAGCAGGTTAATCTATTTTGATAAAATAATTAAATTATTAGTGGGCCTTATGGTTGTAGAAGGCTTATATTTAGCCTAGGTATAATTTTACAAGCCCTGAATTCATTACATTATTCCTGGCTGTTTGAAATGCAGTGTATTGACCTTTAACTGTGCATCAAAGCTTATTTGGAGCGAACGTTGAAAAAATCTAGATACAGTGCCTTCAGAAAGTATTCATACCCCTTGACTTATTCCACATTTTGTTGTTACAGCCTGAATTCAAAATGGATTACATTTATTAGTTTTCTCACCCATCTACACACAATACCCCATAAGGACAAAGTGAAAACATGTTTTTTTTTAGAAATGTTAGCTAATTTGTTGAAAATGAAATAAATAAATAAATATCTCATTTACATAAGTATTCACACCCCTGAGTTAATACATGTTAGTATCACATTTGGTAGCGATTACAGCTGTGACTCTTTCTGGCTAAGTCTCTTAAGAGCTTTGCACACCTGGATTGTACAATATTTGCCCATTTATTAATTTCTAAATTCTTCAAGCGCTGTCAAATTGGTAGTTGATCATTGATCATTTTCAAGTATTGCCATAGATTTTCATGCAGATTTAAGTCAAAAACTGTAACTCGGCCACTCAGGAAGATTCACTGTCTTCTTGGTAAGCAACTCCAGTGTAGATTTGGCCTCGTGTTTTAGGTTATTGGCCTGCTGAAAGGTGAATTCACCTCCCAGTGTCTGGTAGAAAGCAGACTAAACCAGGTTTTCCTCTAGGAGTTTGCCTGTGCTTAGCTCCATTCTGTTTCTTTTTTATCCTGAAAAACTCTCCTGTCCTTAACAATTGCAAGCATACCCATGACATGATGCAGCCACCACTATGCTTGAAAATGTGGAGAGTGGTACTGGCCCCAAACATAACACTTTGTATTCAGGACAAAAAGGTAATTGGTTTGCCACAGTATTACTTTAGTGCCTTGTTGCAAACAGGATGCATGTTTGGAATGTATGTATTCTGTATAGGCCTTCTTTTCACTCTGTCAATTAGGTTAATATTGTGGAGTAACTACAATGTTGTTGATCCATCCTCTGTTTTCTCCTATCACAGCCATTAAACTCTGTAACTGTTTTAAAGTCACCATTGGCCTCATGGTGAAATCCCTGTGCGGTTTCCTTCCTCTCCGGCAACTGAGTTAGGAAGGACGCCTGTATCTTTGTAGTAACTGGGTGTATTGACACACCATCCAAAGTGTAATTAATAATGTCACCATGCTCAAAGGGATCTATTTTAATCCATTTTAAATTCAGGCTATAACACAACAAAATGTGGAACAAGTCAAGGGGTGTGAATACTTTTGGAAGGCACTGTATATATCGTGAATTGCACATACGTTTGAACTAATCGAGATATGGTTTTAAGGCCGTATCGCCCAGCACTACTGGAGTCTTTGACAATCTCTTACATCGCCTGGTATAGAGGTCCTGGATGGCAGGAAGCTCTGCCCCAGTGATTTACTGGGCCGTACTCACCACCCTCTGTAGCTTCTTGCAGTCAGGTGCCTTGCAGTTGCCATACCAAGTGGTGATGCAGCCAGTCAAGATGCTCTCAATGATGCAGCTGTAGAACGTTTTGATGATCTGAGGGCCCATACCAAATATTTCCAGCCTCCTGAGGGGGAAGAGGCGCAGTCGTGCCCTCTTCACAACTTTGTGGGTGTGTGTGTGAACCTTAGTGATGTGGACACTTGAAGCGCTCGACCCACTCCACTACAGCCCCATTGATGTGGATGGGTGTGTGCTCGCCCCTCCGTTTCCTATAGTCCACGATCAGCTCCTTTGTCTTGCTGACGTTGAGGGAAAGGTTGTTGTCCTGGCACCACACTGCCAGGTCTCTGACCTCCTCCCTATAGGCTGCCTCATCGTCGTCAGTGATCAGTCCTACCACAGTCTTGTCGTCAGCAAACTTGATGAGGGCGTTGGAGTCGTGTGTCGCCACACTGTTGTGGGTGAACAGGGAGTACAGGAGGGGACTAAGCGCACACACCCCTGAGGAGGATTTTCAGTCCCAGGGTCCTGAGCTTGGTGATGAACTTGGATGGGACTATGGTGTTGGATGCTGAGCTGTAGTCAATGAACAGGATTCTTGCATAGGTATTCCTTTTGTCCAGGTGGCTGAAGGCATGTGGAGTGCAAGAGATTGCATCATCTGTGGATCTGTTGGGGCGGTATGCGAATTGGAGTGGGTTCTGGGTGTCTAGGATGATGGTGTTGATGTGAGCCATGACCAGCCTTTCAAAGCATTTCATGGTAAAAAAAAATGTGATCGATATGGGGCGATAGTCATTTAGGCAGGTTACCTTGGCGTTCTTGGACACGGGGACTATGGTGGTCTGCTTTAAACAAGTTGGTATTACAGACCGGGTCAAGGATAGGTTGAAAATGTCAGTGAAGACACTTGCAAGCTGGTCAGCGCATGCTTTGAGTACCCATCCTGGTATTCCGTCTGGCCCCGCGGCCTTGCGAATGTTTAGAAAATGTTTTATCTCTCTCGATGTCTGTTGATCTGGGCCATATAGCTGAAACCTAATTATTTTATTTTATAGTGGACACTCCATAGTCTAATTATTTTAAATGCCTAATTTTTTATTTTTTATTATAGTCTAAGCTTTGCTTCATAACCTACAGCTGAGCAAAGCTTTTCTTTTGACTTCTCATTAGATTAGAATCGCCTATACATTTACATTTACATTTTAGTCATTTAGCAGATGCTCTTATCCAGAGCGACTTACAGTTAGTGAGTGCATACATTATTATTATTATTATTATTATTATTTTTATTTTTTTTCATACTGGCCCCCCGTGGGAATCGAACCCACAACCCTGGCATTGCAAACGCCATGCTCTACCAACTGAGCTACATCCCTGCCGGCCATTCCCTCCCCTACCCTGGACGACGCTTGGCCAATTGTGCGCCGCCCCATGGGTCTCCCGGTCACGGCCGGCTACGACAGAGCCTGGATTCGAACCAGGATCTCTAGTGGCACAGCTACCACTGCAATGCAGTGCTTTAGACCACTGCGCCACTATAGACTCTGAATTTCACAATTGTTCCCATTTGAAAGCTGCAACTTTAAGATACTAAACACTTTAATATAATAGCCTATTTGGGTAATGCTTTTCATAACTTTACCTTGTCTTAATGCTTTTGATAGGCTATTTTAATTAGTATGGCATTTGGTTCGCAACAGCAAGTTTACTGCGTGGTGCCAGTCAAGTTGAAGTAGGCTATACATCGTCTGTCACATCACAATGTCGTCACCATCAACGATGGTTGTCAATCATCTTTGATATCCGAATCTATCATAATATCACCCAACCCTAACTGGTTGAGTGCTGCACACTCAACCAGGGTGTTAGTGTTAGGAGGTGCTTACCTACGGAGCTGTGAGGGGAACGGCACCTCTGTACCTTCAGGCTCTGATCAGTCCCTACACCCAAACGAGGGCATTGCGTTCATCTACCTCTGGCCTGCTGGCCCCCCTACCTCTGCGGAAGCACAGTTCCCGCTCAGCCCAGTCAAAACTGTTCGCTGCTCTGGCACCCCAATGGTGGAACAAGCTCCCTCACGACGCCAGGACAGCGGAGTCACTCACCACCTTCCGGAGACACTTGAAACCCCACCTCTTTAAGGAATACCTGGGATAGGATAAAGTAATCCTTCTACCCCCCCCCCCCCCCCCCACCCCCCAAAAAAATAAAAAAAATATTGTAAAGTGGTTATCCCACTGGCTATAAGGTGAATGCACCAATTTGTAAGTCGCTCTGGATAAGAGCGTCTGCTAAATGACAAATGTAAATGTAATGTAAATTAGAGAGATAGCTAATGACTGCCTACTGCCTTCTGAAGTTCGGCCTATATTGTAGTAGGCTAATTGACATCATGCCTTCCACCGTTTTCCCTCTAGTCCTCATAATGCTGATAGTGGCCTGATTTTTACAGCCGTGAAATGCAAGGCATATGGAGTCATATTGCTGATGTCGTTTTCTGTTTAGTTGTATCCCATTCAAAACCTTTAAGGTTTCATCGCGATATCATCTTTTTGGTTGCAAAACCTGCAAGTACCCACGGCTCTTGTCCTTTGTCAATAAGAGACACATTGGGTTGTTCTTGTGCTGGCAGATTTCTCAATTTCACTGATATGCATCTCTTTATTAGGGCCAGGAGTTTTTTCACAACATTCACAGCCTTAGCTTTGATGTTGTTGGATATAATGATGATAACCTCTCACAGTGTATTGCGGTGTCGTTTGGTTGGGCTGTTTTGGAGGTACTTCTAGTTAACCATGACTGATACAAGTGGCAGTCAGTGTGTTGTAAAGGACATGTCACTCCTCTTCCATGTAGGCTAATGGTGCTGGGAAAACCAATCAGGGCATAAGAACAAAAGGTCACCTGAAGAAGTCCTCTGTGATGCAAGTCTTTCTCCATGTAGACTATAAATTACTGTCGTAGAGCAGCCAGCAACACTGTGTCGTAGGCCAGGACTCCTCTTTGTTCTAATGAGCAGAGCCAGGCCATTCGGTCTTTGTCCGGTCCAACAGATTAATGACCGCTAGACAGCCATGCAGGACAGGGCAGGCAGCTTGGTATGTCTGTTTTAATGGCCTGCTCTAACCTCACTATGTGGCTCATCTACAGTCCACTGTCAGTGTCTTGTCTTCCTGTGGGGATCTCTCTCCTCTCTCTCTCAATTACTTTCGGGAGGCAGCAGGATACATGCCATCTTAGTGGCTCAGAGGAGGGCTACGTAGATTTGTGAGTGTCGCATGATGTGTGTGTGACTCTTAATACTACCCTAAGAGGTGTTTAATGGAAGATGTTGTAGACTGAAGGTCACACTGATTGACTGCAACGCTAAAAGGCTGTTAATGGCAATATGGCTACTTTAGAAGATTGAGAGGCGGTACTGACTAATGTGTACATGCGCGCCTGTATGCTGTGTGTGTGTTCTGTGTGCGTCCATGTGCACCTGTCAGCTTCTCAGGTCAGGGTGTGTAGTGTACTGGCAGGCGGGTATCAATCAAAATCAAATCAAAATGTATTTGTCACATGCGCTGAATACAACTGGTGTCGATTTTACCATGAAATGCTTGTTTACAAGCCATTCCCAACAATGCAGATATAATAGTAACACAAGATAAATAAAATACACAAGAATAGAGCTATATACAGGGAGTACCAGTACCAGATCAATGTGCGGAGGTATGAGGTAGATATGTACATGAAGGCAGGGTAAAGTGACTAGGCATTAGAATAGATCATAATAAAGAACTGTAGCAGCAGCAAATGATGACTGTGAAAGTGTGTGTAATGTACTTGTGTTGTTTCGGTCTGTGTGTGTGTGTGCTACTTTCTCTTGTACATTAAGGACCTGGGAAGAGTTGCAGGGGAGAAGAGAATAATGTGCCTATTTGAACGCTAGATACAAATAAGTAGCTCACAATGTTTCATAAAAAAAAAATGCCTTCTTCGTGAGTGTGCAGTGTGTGTGGACCATGTTAAGTCCTTAGTGATGTGGACACAAATAAACTTTAAGCCCTACACCTGCTCCACAACAGACCCGTTGATGTGGATGGGTGCGTGTTCTCCCCTCTTTCTCCTATAGTCCACGATCAGCTCGTTTGTCTTAATGACGTTGAGGGAGAGGTTGTTGTCTCTGACCTCATCCCTGTAGGCTTACTCATCGCCATCAGCACTGCGTGGCCATGCAGTCGTGGGTGAACAGGGACTACAGGAGGTGACTAAGCACACACCCCTGAGGGACCCCCGTGTTAAGGGTCAGCATGGCAGAGGTGTTGTGGCCTACCCTTACCACCTGGGTCCGGCCCGTCATGAAGTCCCAGGGTCACTAGCTTGGTGATGAATTTGGAGGGGACTATGGTCTTGAATAGGGAGATGGTTATCTGTTGTCTCTGTTGTGAAAGTGATGTATGTGGCAGTAGGGCATGGAGCCATAGCAGTGAGTCTGTGTGAGGCTGTCATTGTGTGGAGATCATCTAGATTAGCTCCCAAATTAACACCAGGGACATAGAGGAAGTGGCTCGGGTCAACCCAGTTTGGACCAGTTTAGACCAGTACTGAGAACTAGGAACAGACTGGACTGGAGTGACTGGGGAGCATGTCATCAGATGGTCACTAACTGAAATATGAAAAGCACTCGGACATCCAATGATTCTTTATGCAGGTGTGTGAGAATGTTTAAGTTATGACAGAGAAAACATGTTGGAGCATGTCACCGGTCTCTATCTGGCCAAGCTACTATTAGCCTACTAGTTGGGGTGTCGCCTACCATCAAGCTTAGCGGCTTCGCCAGGAATGAAATCATCAACATGTATTGATCATATCTTTCCTAATGCTGCAGAAATTTGTTTGATAGCAGTATCCAAATCCATCGGATGTAGTGATCACAATATAGTAGCCATATCTAGGAAAACCAAAGTTCCAAAGGCTGGGCCTAATATTGTGTATAAGATGTCATACAATAAGTTTTGTAGTGATTCCTATGTTGTTGATGTGAATAATATTTGTTGGTCTGTGGTGTGTAATGGCGAGCAACCAGACGCTGCACTTGACACATTTATGAAATTGCTTATCCCAGTTACTAATAAGCATGCACCCATTAAGACAATAACTGTAGAAACTGTTAAATCCCTGTGGATTGATGAGGAATTGAAAAAGTGTATGGTTGAGAGGGATGAGGCAAAAGAGATGGCAAATAGATCTGGCTGCACAACCGATTTGCAAATGTATTGCAAATTGAGAAGTAATGTGACTAAACTGAATAAAAAGAAGAAACTACACTTTGAAACAAAGATAAATGACATAAAGAATGATAATAAAAAGCTTTGGAGCACCTTAAATGAAATTTTGGGCAAAAAGGCAAACTCTGCTCCATCATTCATTGAATCAGATGGCTCATTCATCACAAAACCCACTGATATTGCCAACTACTTTAATTATTTTTTCATTGGCAAGATTAGCGAACTTAGACATGACATGCCAGCAACAAACGCTGACACTAACACATCCAAGTATATCTGACCAAATTATGAAAGACAAACGTTGTAATTTTGAATTCCGTAAAGTAAGTGTGGAAGAGGTGAAAAATGTTCTTTAATGGAAGCCAGGTAGAATCAGGAATTCCCCAGGGCAGCTGTCTAGGCCCCTTTACTTTTTTCAATCTTTACTAGTGACATGCTTTGAGTAAAGCCAGTGTGTCTATGTATGCGGATGACTCAACACTATACACGTCAGCCACCACAGCGACTGAAATGACAGCAACGCTTAACAAAGAGCTGCAGTTAGTTTCAGAATGGGTGGCAAGGAATAAGTTAGTCCTAAATATTATTATTGGAATGTAAACTCATGGTCAAAACATATTGATACAACAGTAGCTAGGATGGGGAGAAGTCTGTCTATAATAAAGCGCTGCTCTGCATTCTTAACAGCACTATCAACAAGACAGGTCCTACAGGCCCTAGTTTTGTTGCACCTTGACTACTGTTCAGTCGTGTAGTCAGGTGACACAAAGAGGGACTTAGGAAAATTGCAATTCGCTCAGAACAGGGCAGCACGGCTGGCCCTTGGATGTACACAGAGAGCTAACATTAATAATATACATGTCAATCTCTCCTGGCTCAAAGTGGAGGAGAGATTGACTTCATCACTACTTGTATTTGTGAGAGGTATTGACATGTTGAATGCACCGAGCTGTCTGTTTTGAACTACTGGCACACAGCAAGGGACACCCATGCATATCCCACAAGACATGCCACCAGATGTCTCTTCACACTCCCCAAGTCAAGAACAGACTATGGGAGGCGCACAGTACTACATGGAACTCTTTTCCACATCAAGTAACTCATGCCAGCAGTAAAATTAGATTTAAAAAAACAGATAAAAATACACCTTATGGAACAGTGGGGACTGTGAAGCAACACAAACATAGACACATGCATACAAACACACGATAACATATGCACTATACACACATGTACACATGGATTTTGTGTTATAGATATGTGGTAGTAGAGTAGAGGCCTGAGGGCACACACTTAATACGTTGTGAAATCTGTTATGAATGTATTGTAATGTTTTTAAAATGTATAACTGCCTTAATTTTGCTGGACACCAGGAAGAGTAGCAGCTGCTTTGGCATCAGCTAATGGGGATCCATAATAAATACAAATACTATACCTAGCTCTGAATCACTGTTCCAATCTGTCATTCATCAGATGAGAATAGATGATCTGAATCGGCAGTAATTGTCTGACTGAGGCTACATCCTCATCTGTTTCCCTATGGAATGCTGATTGATCAAATGTATTTGTATTTTTCATATGCTTCGTAAAACAACAGGTGTAGACTAACATTGATGGAAGAGAAAAAATGAGAAATAATAGAAAAATAATAACACAAGGAATAAATACACAGAGTAAGAAAAAGGTATATACAAGAGGTACCAGTACCGAGTCGATGTACAGCGGTACGAGGTAATTGAGGTAGATATGTACATATAGGTAGGTATAAAGTGACTAGGCAACAGGATAGATAATAAACAGTAGTAGCAGCGTGGTGCAGCTGTAGAACCTTTTGATGATCTGAGGGCTCATACCAAATCTTTTCAGCCTCCTGAGGGGGAAGAGGCTCTGTCGTGCCCTCTTCACAACTTTGTGGGTGTGTGGGCCATGTTAATTCCTTAGTGATGTGGACACTGAGGAACTTGAATCTCTCGACCCGCTCAACTACAGACCCATTGATGTGGATCGGTGTGTGTGCGCGCCCCTCCGTTTCCTGTAGTCCACGATCAGTTCCTTTGTCTTGCTGACGTTGAGAGAGAGGTTGTTGTCCTGGCACGACACTGTCAGGTCACTGACCTCCTACCTATAGGCTGTCTCATCATTGTTGGTGATTAGGCCAACCACCGTCGTGTCGTCAACAAACTTAATGATGGTGTTGGAGTCGGGCACAGCCACAGAGTCGTGGGTGAACAAGGAAGTACAGGAAGGACTAAGAACGCACCCCTAAGGGGCCCCGTGTTGAGGGTCAGCGTGGCGGATGTGTTGTTGCCTACCCTCACCACCTGGGGGCGGCCTGTCAGGAAGGCCAGGATCCAGTTGCAGAGGGAGGTGTTTAGTCCCAGGGTCCTGAGCGTATCTTAGTGTTCCTCTTGTCCAGGTGGGAGAGGGCAGTGTGGAGTGCAATAGAGATTGCGTCATTTGGATCTGTTGGGGCAGTATGCGAATTGGAGTGGGTCCAGGGTGTCTGGGATGATGGTGTTGATGTGAGCCATGACCAGCCTTCCAAAGCATTTCATGGCTACAGATGTGAGTGCAATGGGGTGATAGTAATTTAGACAGTTTACCTTGGTGTTCTTGGGCACAGGGACTATGGCGGTCTGCTTGTAACATGTAGGTATTACAGACTTGGTCAGGGAGAGGTTGAAATGTCAATAAAGACACTTGCCAGCTGGTCAGCGCATGCTCTGAGTACGTGAACTGGTAATCCATCTGGCCCTGCGGCCTTGTTTAAAGCTGGTGCTCTCATGCATGGGTCAGTGTTGCTTGCCTCGAAGCGAGCATAGAAGGAATTTAGCTCGTCTGGTAGGATCGCGTCACTGGGCAGTTCACTGGGCAGCTCTTGGTTTCCCTTTGTAATCCATGATAGTTTGCAAGCCCTGCCACATCGGACGAACATAAGAGCCGGCGTAGTAGGAGTCGATCTTAGTCCTGTATTGTCGTTTTGACGGTTTGATGGCTCGTCAAAAGTCGTAGCAGATTTTATAAGCGTCCTCCGTATTAGTGTCCTGCTCCTTGAAAGCGGCAGCCCTAGCCTTTAGCTCAGTGCGGATGTTACCTGTAATCCATGGCTTCTGTTTGGGATATGTACGTATTGTCACTGTGGGTCGATGCACTTATTAATGAAGCCGGTGACTTATTTGGTATACTTCTCAATGTTATCGGATGAATCCCGGAACATATTCCAGTCTGTGCTAGCGAAACAGTCCTATAGCTTAGCATCCACTTCATCGGACCACTTCCGTATTGATCGCGTCACTGGGACTTCCGGTTTGAGTTTTTGCTAGTAAGCAGGAATCAGGAGGATAGAGTTATGGTCAGATTTGCCAAATGGAGGGCGAGGGAGAGCTTTGTATGCGAGACATAGAAAAACCAGCTAGATGTGTATTATCCTTTTCCTTGTTCAGCCACGACTCTGAGAAACATTGGATATTACAGTTCTTCAGCGTCCCGTTGATAGGATAGTCTTGAACGGAGCTCGTCCACTGTGTTCTCTAGTGATTGTATGTTCACCAGTAGAACGGAGGGTAGAGGCGATTTATTTACTCAACGTAGTCTCGTCAGGGAGCCCGCTTGTTCGCGTCGTCTCTTTCTCTTTAGAGTCCAAGGGATTAGGGCCTGGTCCAGGATGAGCAGTACATCAACAGCTCCCGACTCATTTAAGTAGAAACCAAATCGAGGTTAGCAATCGCTGATCTGATGTCCAGTAGCTGTTTTTGGTCATAGAAAATATTATGTACAAATAAGTTGATCCGTGTAAAAAAACACGCAAAATAGTAGAATTGGTCAGGAGCCCATAAAACTGCTGCTATCCAGCTCTGCAGCGCCATCTTATTTCAGTCAGTGGGAATTACGTCAGTTATAGTAGTCCCGTGTGGCTCAGTTGGTAGAGCATGGCGCTTGCAACGCCAGGGTTGTAGGTTCGATTCCCACGGGGGACCAGTATGAAAATGTATTCACTCACTTAACTGTAAGTCGCTCTGGATAAGAGCGTCTGCTAAATTACTAAAATGTAAATGTAAATGTTATATTCAGTCATTATTCACATCTGTTTCACTCAGGGGGTTGAAGTCATCTCCCAATGATACACATGTGACTGTGTGTGCGTGCCTGCATGTGTGTCTGTGACTGTCTGAATGTTTGTGTCCATGTTGATGTCATCTCCGCTACAGAGAAACTCTTCCCGTGGGATCTGTGATCTCTGTGGGTCTGAAAGGAGCTTCCTCTCTCTGCTTTCCCAGGAGCCTTTGCTTTTCAATGATGTCATTGGGATTAGATCCATCTCTTCCTGGTGTCTTTTGTTCCCGCTGCTCTGAGGTTTGTGTGTGTGCGCGCCTTTAGCTTTCAGAAATCAGAATATTTCCAAACGCAGACCATCATAAAATCTGCTTTATAAAAAATGTCACATGCATTTCGTATTGAAAGTCACGTGTTTTTTTGTTGTTGCTTCAATAGAGTGATAAGGGGCATGCAATGCTAGTTTTTCTAAACACAAAATACATTAGTGAAACACATTTGACAGAAAATCATTTATCAGATGACAACAGAAGTGCAATGCTATTTAGCTAGCCAGCCACATATAAGTTAGCTTACAATGAAAAAGCAAGGTTTCTTTGCAAGAACGGCGCATGGCCATCATATTTCTAATAGTTATCATAGAAAAAAATTAGCCAGCTCCATGTCCTAATGTTTCGCTTGAAGTTAATCTTGCAATTTATCTTGCTACCGGAGAAAACTAGCCTACACATCAGTCAGAGCGCTGTCTGGTGATCCAATGACGAGAGCAAATATATTTCATCTGAGTGGAAAAGTGCAACTGAAGCATGAAATTAGTCCTTTTACATTTATGATTTGGAGCGAACCCTGACTGAAGCCAAGTAGAAATTACAATATTTTAGGTCTGCGTTTACAAAACGCAGCAAGATCTTTTCCCCTATGATTTATCTTTCCTTTTCTGCTTGAAAAATACAGAATCCTGAGTTAGTCTAACGCAACCCATGGTCTGTGTCTGTCTGTGTGCGTGTCGCTGTGTGTGTCTTTGTTCCTGGAGCTCTAAGACAAATGACTGCTTTAGCAGGACTGAAACACGATCTGGGACCCGAAACGGCATCAGCAGAGTCTGTCTGACTGTCACCTGCCCTGCCTGTCTTGTCCTGTCCTTAAACAACCCCAGCTGTGTGTGTGTGTGGGTGGACTGCAGTATTGGATTTTATAAGCTGATTTATGTTTACCGCTTGTGTTTAGATCCCTGGCTTTATACTAATTATTTCCTCTGCTTTATTGGATACTAAAAAACTTGTCGTCGTCTGCAAGCATTGATTATAGGCCTCCCTACTAGACTACCATAGCAGCATGCACATTGTGCTTTGTAATACAGGGTGGAGTAGAGAGAGACACCATGATGCTATATTTATGGTCTTAGTTGGGAAATAGTTTTTGCAATGAGCTGGAGGCAGTAGGCTATGCATTTTTGAAAAAGTATACTTAATTGTTTGAAACCTGCACGTTTTAATACATATTATGAGGCATGTCTTACCTTGCTTCAAAGTAATTTATTATTAGATCTCTTTCTAAACCCCCCCCCCCCTTGCCCTCACGACCGCCTCACATGCTGACCACAAAATACAGTAGAAGTCGGAAGTTTACATACACTTAGGTTGGAGTCAATAAAACTCGTTTTTCAACCACTCCACAAATGTCTTGTTATCAAACTATAGTTTTGGCAAGTCGGTTAGTACAGTGGGGAAAAAAAGTATTTAGTCAGCCACCAATTGTGCATGTTCTCCCACTTAAAAAGATGAGAGAGGCCTGTAATTTTCATCATAGGTACACGTCAACTATGACAGACAAAATGAGATTTTTTTTTCCAGAAAATCAAATTGTAGGTATTTTTATGAATTTATTTGCAAATTATGGTGGAAAATAAAGTATTTGGTCAATAACAAAAGTTTCTCAATACTTTGTTATATACCTTTTGTTGGCAATGACACAGGTCAAACGTTTTCTGTAAGTTTTCACAAGGTTTTCACACACTGTTGCTGGTATTTTAGCCCATTCCTCCATGCAGATCTCCTCTAGAGCAGTGATGTTTTGGGGCTGTCGCTGGGCAACATGGACTTTCAACTCCCTCCAAAGATTTTCTATGGGGTTGAGATCTGGAGACTGGCTAGGCCACTCCAGGACCTTGAAATGCTTCTTACGAAGCCACTCCTTCGTTGCCCGGGCGGTGTGTTTGGGATCATTGTCATGCTGAAAGACCCAGCCACGTTTCATCTTCAATGCCCTTGCTGATGGAAGGAGGTTTTCACTCAAAATCTCACGATACATGGCCCCATTCATTCTTTCCTTTGCACGGATCAGTCGTCCTGGTCCCTTTGCAGAAAAACAGCCCCAGAGCATGATGTTTCCACCCCCATGCGTCACAGTAGGTATGGTGTTCTTTGGATGCAACTCAGCATTTTTTGTCCTCCAAACACAACGAGTTGAGTTTTTACCAAAAAGTTCTATTTTGGTTTCATCTGACCATATGACATTCTCCCAATCCTCTTCTGGATCATCCAAATGCACTCTAGCAAACTTCAGACGGGCCTGGACATGTACTGGCTTAAGCAGGGGGACACGTCTGGCACTGCAGGATTTGAGTCCCTGGCGGCGTACTGTGTTACTGATGGTAGGTTTTGTTTTTTTGGTCCCAGCTCTCTGCAGGTCATTCACTAGGTCCCCCCGTGTGGTTCTGGGATTTTTGCTCACCGTTCTTGTGATCATTTTGACCCCACGGGGTGAGATCTTGCGTGGAGCCCCAGATTGAGGGAGATTATCAGTGGTCTTGTATGTCTTCCATTTCCTAATAATTGCTCCCACAGTTGATTTCTTCAAACCAAGCTGCTTACCTATTGCAGATTCAGTCTTCCCAGCCTGGTGCAGGTCTACAATTTTGTTTCTGGTGTCCTTTGACAGCTCATTGGTCTTGGCCATAGTGGAGTTTGGAGTGTGACTGTTTGAGGTTGTGGACAGGTGTCTATTATACTGATAACAAGTTCAAACAGGTGCCATTAATACAGGTAACGAGTGGAGGACAGAGGAGCCTCTTAAAGAAGAAGCTACAGGTCTGTGAGAGCCAGAAATCTTGCTTGTTTGTAGGTGACCAAATACTTATTTTCCACCATAATTTTATTAAAAATCCTACAATGTGATTTTCTGGATTTTTCTTTCTCAATTTGTCTGTCATAGTTGATGTTTACCTATGATGAAAATTACAGACCTCTCTCATCTTTTTAAGTGGGAGAACTTGCACAATTGGTGGCTGACTAAATACTTTTTTTCCCCACTGTACATCAACTTTGTGCATGCCACAAGTGATTTTTCCAACAATTGTTTACAGACAGATTATTTCACTTATAATTCACTGTATCACAATTCCAGTGGGTCAGAAGTTTACATACACTAAGTTGACTGTTCTTTTAAACAGCTTGGAAAATTCCAGAAAATGATGTCATGGCTTTAGAAGCTTCTGATAGGCTAATTGACATAATTTGAGTCAATTGGAGGTGTACCTGTGGATGTATTTCACGGCCCCTTGTGTGCACATTCGGTAATACCGTATACCCTGGTATGGTACAGAAACGGTATGAAACTCTGGAAACCGCCCAACCCTACTAAGTACTCTCAGCCAGGAAACTCTATTGGTGTGTCTGAGGCCTAAGTACTGTTATAATACTCCACTGTCTGTGCTGCTGCAGGGGCTCTGTTAATATAATCACACCTAGCTCTCTCTTTGGAAAGAGCTTCAATGTAAACAACATGTATTATGCTGAAGCCTCTCTCTCTCTCCCAATCAATTCAATTTCAATTTTCAATTTTAAGGGCTTTATTGGCATGGGAAACGTATGTTAACATTGCCAAAGCAAGTGAAGTAGATAGTAAAAAAAAAAGTGAAATAAACAATAAATATTAACAGTAAACATTACACTCTCCCCCTCTCGCCGTCTCTCTCTGTCTCTCTCTCGCTCTTCTTCCAAACAACAGAGCCTAGAGAATACTAGAACACAGCAGAGCAGCAACGTGTGTGTGTTGCAAAGTATTAGTGGACAATTATTACCACTATTTGATCCAGGTGCAGATGTGCCTTTTCTTTCTGACGTTTTATCTCTCTCGTTTGATGATTTCTGTTTTTATTCTAGCCATTAAGGGGATCAATTGGTGTGTGCATGTGCGCGTGTAGGCCTTGTTATTGCTAATGGATTATAATGGACAATAATGGCCTGTGTTTGTAGTTTACCTTTCATCTCAGAGGCCTTAGAGCATTAGATAGCATAAGCATAACACCCTCCTTCACCAATAGATAGGAGTAGGAGGAACCACCTTTATAGCAAGTAGATGTGGGACACTATTTTAGAGTCAAGCTTTTCAACAGGCACAGGTCCTCCTTTTAAGCCTTTTACCTCCTTGGAGGGATTTGATCACATTGTATTGGAGCTCTTCTAATTTGAGCAGCGTTTCATTTAAACTTAAGTCACAAGCTCATGTGTAAGTCTGTCCCTCTCTCGGTCTCTGTTGGTCTCTCTCTCTCTGTCTCTCTGTCTGTCCTGCTCTCGCTCTTTGTCTGTCCCGCTCTCGGCCTCGCTCTTTGTCTGTCCCGCTCTCGGCCTCGCTCTTTGTCTGTCCCGCTCTCGGCCTCGCTCTCTGTCTGTCCCGCTCTCGGCCTCGCTCTCTGTCTGTCCCGCTCTCGGCCTCGCTCTCTGTCTGTCCCGCTCTCGGCCTCGCTCTCTGTCTGTCCCGCTCTCGGCCTCGCTCTCTGTCTGTCCCGCTCTCGCTCTGTCTGTCTCGCTCTTTGCACAGCACACACTGTCTCGATCTGCCTGAAACCTCCCCCACCCCCCTCTCTCTGCTTCTCCGTCACCCCCCTCCTCTCTGTCTTTGTGAGTGTGCTGCAGCCTTGAGTGAGTGGTCATGTGGCTCTGCTGCTCTGGTGAGCAGACACAATGACATTCCCCTCCTTGTGTCACTGGCTGGACAGGCCCAGTCTAACCAAGCCAGGGAGCTCTCCTTAACGGCCTGCCCGGCCCAGCCCGGCCCAGCTGTGTGAAATGAGGTCATGGGGAGACAATGCCTCGGTCTGGCACAAAAGGATTTTATCCCCCTCTTTCTTTCTCTCTCACTCCCGTCTCTCATTTCCTAACCTAAAATCCAAGAAAGTTCTTCTGAACTTGCAAACTCCCATATTCTCTCTCCTAAATGAGCTGCCGCAAATTTCAACCTAGGCTATACCTTCCTGCTCAGTAGTACATAGTCACACATTCTTGAAGGACATGTTTGGGTTTAACTGCCATTTAGATATTAGTTGCCACATCATCGCGCAACAGAACAGTGTACTGTCTACACTCGGCTTGTTGTTTTTATGAAATATTTTTCATTAAATATTTTTTTAATCATAGCTAAAGTTTGTATTGCTACTGGTTCCGTGACGCGGTCAGCCTTTTACGGCTGGGACCGTAGGTTTGTGTCCGGGATTCCTGTTAAGTAGCAGTTAGCTGCTAGCCATCATGAAAATGGAGCAGGCTAATGCCAGCTGTGCCAGCCCACCGGTGTTTTTATCCACGGCTGGGCACAAATGCTTCAGGTGTGAGATGATTTCCACACAATCACAAGATGAAGATAAGGTGGAACTGGAAAATGGACATTAATTTGTCTGCCCTAAATGCAGCATCATCAAGCATCTTAGGAAAGAGATCCTCCGGCTGTTAGCTTGGCTGCGATAAAAGGAAAACCTGCTTTCTAAGTACACCGACCTTGCTGTAACCCAGGCAAACCGAATCTCAGTTTTAAATGCCTCCTATAGCAAAGCTTTTGAGTCTGGCGGCGTTGCCCTGTCCCAATCAGACAGACAGATGTTAAGCCATGGGAGACTGGACACTCTCAAGGCGTAGGAGATCGGGGAGGCAGTCTGGCCACCCATCTATCCGAGAAGATCCGATCTAGCTATCAAACAGCTTTGCCCCGTTGAGACGAATCTACCAGCCCCGGGAGTCGGCACAGATCCTGGGTGTATACCACCAGCCGCCGGCCGCCCAGTGGCACCCTCCCCCACGGCCTCCCAGTGGCACCCTCCCCTCACGTAGGTTTTAGCGACCTTTGTTGTAGGCGATCTGAGGAATTGAGGGAGGACTACCATTTTTTTAAAAGACCCCTCGCTAGCACAGGGAAGATAATAATTATCTCTGGCCCCCTCTCGTGCTACCGAAGGGGTTCGGAAAGCTTTAGCCGACTCTTTGCCCTAAATGAGTACCTGAAGAAACTTTGCAATGATAGGAATGTCTCTTTTTGTGACAACTTTGATTTGCTGTGGGAGCACCCAGCACTTTTTAAAAGATGGGATTCACCCTAACCGCAGGGGTTCCCAGATTATTTCCAGCAACATCGCAAACTGTTTTAGAGACGGACAGACAGGGTTTGGGAGTGCTACAGTTCTCTCTGTCAGAATAAGCAACAGAGGACTTGGAAAACATATCAACTCCTATAGAAATGGCACTATGGTTATTGTGAGTAACCTAATTTATGTTCCTTTTAATGCCGCCTTCTAGTGAGTTTATACAAACTGTCATCTCCTACCATTCTGATAGATTGAAGACTGTCAGAAAACGTGCTTGTAACGTTAATAATTTGGTTATTAATCCATTGGTTACCTCTAGGTAGATGCCACAGAGGCAGAGTGGCATCTACACTTTTAAATGTTAGAGCAATCACTAGTAAAACCTTTCTCGTGAATAACCTCATTACTGAGCGCAAAGTTGATTGCATGTTTCTAACTGAAACATGTCTGTATTCAGACTGTAGTGCCGCTCTTGTTGCAGCCCCCCGGACTACAGCTTTTCATACTCTATAAGAAAAGTTGAAAAAGGGTGGGGGGACAAGCCTCTATTTTTACTAATGCGCTCTGCTTTAAGGACATTTCATTTGGCGACTTTTGATATTTTGAGCATAATGCTAAACTGTTTAAATGTCAGCCACCATTGCTGGCCATAACCCTGTATAGGCCACCAAAGCACTGCCCCACTTTCTTTAGTGATTTCTCTAAACTATTGGCTATTGTCCTTGAATTCTGTTATAAAAGAATTGTGTTGGGCGATTTTAATATTCATGTTTACAAAGAGACTGACTCCAAGGCCATTGAATGTATGACTCTTTTGAGCTCTATGGACTTTATCCAACATGTTACTGGGCCCACCCATAACCGCGGCCATACTCTAGACCTGGTTATTACCAAGGTTCTTTCTATTGACATATCCTCTAGTGTTGATGTTGCTTTATCTGATCACCTCTGTATTTTGTTTACTAGCTTGTTGCACATAGCACAGGGTAATACTGAACGCATTATTAAGAATCGCTATCTTACCTCTGAAGTTGCTACAGATTTTTTTGAGTGTATGAACAATACTCCATCACCTATTCTGCTTTCCTCTTGTGATGATTTAGTTGATAACTGTAATAGAAAATTAAGGGCAACCATTAATGCCATAGCTCCAGTAAAGTTGAAAAAGGCCACATCCAAACGGAGAGCCCCTTGGATGAGTGAGGTAAACTAATAAATTCAAGAGAAATTGCAGAAAGGCAGAGCGGAAGTGGAGAAAGTCAAAGTTGCAGGTCCATTATGATATTCTGAGAGAGCAACTTGACATATATAACAAGGCAATTAGAAATACCAGATGGGCTAATTATTCTAACTTGATGGCCTGATAAATCCTACCCCCGCAAACCTATGTGAACTTTTCTCCACATCTAAATGTGATGATTTTGCGGCATATTTCAGAGATAAGATAACAAACATTAGGCTGGGTATCAGTCAAGCAAGACCTGATGAGAAGTTTGATATTTTTTAGTAATTTAGCAGACGCTCTTATCCAGAGTGAGTGCATACATTTTATTTTTATTAATTTTTCATACTGGCCCCCCGTGGGAATTGAACCCAAAACCCTGGCGTTGCAAGCGCCGTGCTCTACCAACTGAGCTACACGGGACCCAGATATGTGCCCTAGCCTACCACACAAAGGCACTATGGATTGATTTTCCCTGGTTGACACAGACATGCTCAGGAAAGTGATATCACAACTTAAGCCTTCTACCTGCCTTCTCGATTCTATCCCCACCACCTTCTTCAAAACAGTTTTTAATTGTATATCTGAAGAAGTGCAAGCTATTGTTAATCACACCCTGTTCACTGGCACTTTCCCCACTGCACTAAAAACGGCAATGGTGAAACCCCTTCTGAAGAAAAGTAATCTAGATTCCTCAGCTCTTAGAAATTTCCGGCCAATCTCCAACCTTCCATTCTTAAGCAAAATTAAGTGGCAACTGTATTTTAGAAAATTTTTGATCTGGTTTTCGTGCCCACCACAGCACAGAGACAGCCTTAGTTAAAGTGGTAAATTATCTTAGAGCCAACTCAGATGCCTAACAGCTCTCTGTCCTTGTACCCTTGGATTTAAGTGCTGCATTCGATACTGTTGACCATGATGTCCTTCTGGACAGACTGGACAGGTTTGTTGGTCCTTCCGGTCCAGTTCTAAATTGGTTTAGGACCTATAACCGGTTAAGGTATTTATTTATTTATTTTTTTGTCACCCTTGGTGAACATAACTCAGAGAGAATATATATCACATGTGGCGTTCCACGAGGTTCGATTTTGGGTCCGGTACTGTTCAGTTTATATGTTACCCCTTGGCAGCATTGTCAGAAAGCACAGCATTGATTTTCACTGCTACGCAGACGATACACAACTTTATATTTCTGTGTCACCAGTGGATTTTAACGGCACTGATAAATTATTAGACTGTGTTAGTGATTTAAATACTTGGATGGCTCACAACTTCCTATAGCTAAATCAAGACAAGACCGAGGTACTTACTGTTGGAGCCAAAGCACAGAGAGAGATTCTGGCCTCACATTTTTAATTCACGGGCAATAAAGATAAAACACCAGGTAAGAAACCTAGACGTTATTTTTGATTCTGAACTCTATTTTTCGAATCCCACATTAGGAATTTGACCAAAAATAGCTTTTTACCACCTGAGGAACATTGCCAAGGTGCGGCCATTTCTCTCTCAGGCTGATACAGAGAGACATATCCATGCTTTTATTACAAGCAGGCTTGACCACTGTAATGCTCTCCTGTCTGGTCAACTGCAAAACGTACAGAATGCTGCAGCATGGGTACTGACCAAGATCAGATGGAGAGCACACATTACACCGGTTTTAAGGTCTCTGCACTGGCTACCTGTGAGTTTTAGAATTAATTTTAAGATTCTTCTATTGGTTTTTAAATAAATCCACAATTGTGCACCCCAATACATGTCAGACATGCTTTTGAATTATGTACCCAGTAGGTCCCTCAGGTCCTCTGGCACTGGCCTTTTAACTATCCCAAAGCCTAGGACCAAGAGGCATGGAGAGGCAGCCTTTAGTTACTATGCCCCCAGCCTCTGGAATAGCCTGCCAGAGAACCTGAGGGGGTCCAAAACTGTGGACATATTTAAAAGAGATCTTAAAACACGCCTTTTTAGCTCTGCTTTTTAGTTGTTCAATTTTTTTACTCCTTTGTTTTTTATCCTCTTATGTTGTGTAGTAAATATTTCAGTGTGTTTTCATTTGTTTTTATTTGTTTTTTTCCTGTGAAGCACATTGTGTTGCATTCCATGTCTGAAATGTGCTGTATAAATAAAGCTTGATTTGATGTTGGACGTGCAGGTTAATTTACAGCCTAAAACAATCTTCCTAAAACAATCTTGCTATTTAAATGTCTCCTAATCATTAGATGGGATTCTACTCCACATATGATCTGTCTTGCTGGATTTGATAGCTGTTCCCCCTCACTTTGTGTGAGCCAATCCCCTTTTCTATGGTGACAGAGCTGAATGAGAGCTTGGGGCTAGCATGTTAGCATTAGCATACAGCACAACCCTCCTCTACGTTAGCCTTTAGCTTAGCAATAGCCCCTCTGTAGCGTGCTCATCCCTTGTTCTAGCTTTCAGCATGGAGTAGCTCTTGTTCTAGCCCTTAGCTTAGCATTGAGTCATTGTTTTAGTGTCGGTGCTGTGGCTGCCTGCCATGTCCTCAACCCTCACCACATCACTGACTGCCCCCTCTCTCTCTCTGGCTGGCCAGCAGTACTGCTCCATACCCCTTTTTCTGTGTCTCCAATGACACCCTATTCCACATATAGTGCACTACTTTTGACCAGAGCCACATAGGGCAAAAAAAATGGTGCACTATATGGGGGATAGCTAGTCATTATGAGGTTTTTCAGCCTGTCTTTCTGAACGGGGTAAGATGGCAGCGGGACAGACAGACAGGCTGGCCTAAAGCCCCTAGCACAGCTGTTCTCCAGCCAAGAGTGACTGCATCACCCTCAACAAGCCTCTATACACACACACACGTACACACACACAGAGGCAGCAGCACCACCTCTCAATGTCCCAATCACACTTCATGCAGAATGGAAAATCTTCTGGATTATGTTTATGCATAGTGTATAGACGGGTGGGTTGTTTAGCAACAAAACCGATGCGTTCGCAACAGTGGAGCAAAACAGGCGGGGTTAGCTTAAAACTAAAGGACTGTTGTCAACATGTAAACTATATTTCCTCTCCAAATCTGTATTGAAAACATAAATGCATTTGCACAACGATCACTTGTTGTCTCAAATACATTGTTACGGAGTGGGGGAGCACGAGAGAGGTGCTTCAGAGAGTTGTTGTTGGCTGCCCGTCCTCATAAGAAGGCAGGGGAACCTGTCTGTGTGTTCTGCCATAACATGTTCAAAGTTTAAAAGTGCCGCAGCTTCTAATCTTCTACAATATATCTTAAATCGCCTGGGGATTGAGGCTTCAGTCAGCCATCTGACCCCCATCTAAACCCCAACCTCTCAGAAGCCTGTTCAGTCAGTCAGCAGGTCTAACCAGCCTCTGATGATGACAGGGCTGTTCTGTCTATCTATGTAGGTATAGGTCTCTCTGACAGGTGCCATTTACTGTAGTGTTACCCCGGGTACATCTTACCGTACCTGCTTATCTGGGCGCTTTGCCCAATTTGTTCCTCTCATACTTACTCCCATCCTATAATTACCTTTTTATTTGTTTATTCTTTCACTCGGGTGCTTTCCACCGCTGCAACCGCAACTGCTTTGAGTTATTATCTAAATTAAGAGGGTGGTGACTGCTTCTGAATAATAATGACAGTCATTCTGATCTTTGCACTGCAGGGTGTGTGTGTGTGTGTGTGTGTGTGTGTGTGTGTGTGTGTGTGTGTGTGCTAGGTCAAAAATTGAGATGGGAACCTTTAAATCAGTTGTCATCGTTTCTGGTTCCATAGCAGGTGTTGTCTAACTCAACACTCAATCCAAGATGGTGTAGTAGTGCAGTCCTGTTTTTGTCGTGTGTCTGTAAATAGCCTGTAAATACCCTGTTTTTTTTGTATTTTTCACACACTGTATATATATTTTCTGTAGTATTTTTTTTTTGACTTTATGTTTTTTTACCCCATATGTAACTCTGTGTTGTTGTTTTTATCGCACTGCTTTGCTTTATCTTGGCCAGGTCGCAGTTGTAAATGAGAACTTGTTCTAAACTGGCTTACCTGGTTAAATAAAGTTGGGGGGAAAATCACAGATTAGTTCTGTTATTTTACTAGCAGTTTATTGTTATGATGAGTCCCCTGTAGCTCAGTTGGTAGAGCATGGCGCTTGCAACGCCAGGGTTGTGGGTTCGTTTCCCATGGGGGGATAGTATGTAAGTCGCTCTGGATAAGAGCGTCTGCTAAATGACAAAAAATAAAAAAGACTAGTTTTTATGGTACCCAGTCTCTTGTGCCACATCGTACACATACATACATACGCAGACACGCTCACATTCTGAGCTCCAGTGCCAGTATCATGCAGTATTGATTTTGCCATTAAGTTGACAGATGAAAATATCAACAGATATAAAATATACATCACCTCAACTCAGGGCTGCTTTTTCACAACTGTTTAGTGTTGCATCAAAAACACATGACTACGAACAGGGTGTATGTAGGCTATGTCCTGCAATAACCACAATACAGGTTGTTTTCTTAAAGCTACTGTTTAGTCTCAAACACACACTGACATCATTGGCAGTGAGTCATGCTGACTTCAGTCCGAGCTCGTTAAGTCCTAATATTACACAGATCCTGGTTCAGATCCCAACCTGGTTCATTCGTGGTGGTGTGAGTGAGATTGGGTTTGTTCATGTCTTTTCAGTTGACAGAACACACTCACAGGCATAGAGCGTACTGAAGGCACTGGGTTCTTTTCTAAAGCTGCATGGACTGGACACACACACTCACCTAGCTACATCCACACAGCCCTGCAGTGATAGAGCGGTGTATGTAGTTTGCTTTATCTTGGCCAGGTCGCAGTTGTAAATGAGAACCTGTTCTCAACTGGCTTACCTGGTTAAATAAAGGTGAAAAAAAAAAAAAAAAAAGGAACAGGATTCCCCCCTCTCTCATGTCTCGGATTCCCCCTCTGTCATGTATCTGATGGATGTGTTATGTTCAGAACAGGAAGGAGACGTTTTAACATAACTGACTTTTTAGGGCCGGGACGGTACCAGCAATCACGATACTTGTTGGTATCGTGGCAAGGAAACAAATCACGAAGCAGATTTAACTTCTTTAGGAAAACAGTCCTAATGTTGGAAACAAACATCATGTTGTCATCCAGAGTCACATTTATTTATTTTCCAAGCTATAGCACACAATATTTTACATACAGCAGGTTTTTAATGGGCAAAAGATTGAGGTCTGCTTCGTGTTTTCATTTTTGCCATGGAAAAAATATTGCGATACTGGTATCGTCACAGCCCTATTACTTTGTTCTTTCTGTTTTGGGAGCAGCTAGTTCAGGTTACATTACATCATCCTTTACTTAGTCATGCTCACATGAATAGTCAGTGAAATGATAGTTCTTCAAAACATTCATGCATTGCCTACACTGAGTACACAAAACATTAGGAACACATTTACATTTTAGTCATTTAGCAGGTCAAAGCTATGATCCCTTATTGATGTCACCTGTTAAATCCACTTCAATCAGTGTAGATGAAGGGGAGGAGATGGGTTAAAGAAGGATTTTTAAGGGGGGGGGTGCGTGCAACTCAATATCAGGAAGGTGTTCCTAATGTTTTGTACACTCAGTGTAAATGTGTAAATGCACAACAACTCTAAACTATTGATTGAGTTTAATAAAGGCACGCAGATGCATTACCTTGCCGACTCTTGCTGATGTCAATGTTGTGAACAGAATGCCCCATGGTGCCGGTGGGATTATGGTATGGGCAGGCATAAACTACGGACAACGAACAGAATTGCATTTTATCGATGCCAATTTGAATGCACAGAGATACCGTGACGAGATCCTGAGGCCCATTGTGAGGACCATTTTTTAAAAAGCTATCTGTGACCAACAGATGCATATCTGTATTCCCAGTCATGTGAAATCCATAGATTAGGACCTAATGAATTTATTTCAATTGACTGATTTCCTTATATGAACTGTAACTCAGTAAAATCTTTGAAATTGTTGCATGTTGCGTTCATACACTGCTCAAAAAAATAAAGGGAACACTTAAACAACACAATGTAACTCCAAGTCAATCACACTTCTGTGAAATCAAACTGTCCACTTAGGAACACTGATCAACACTGATTGACAATAAATGTCACATGCTGTTGTGCAAATGGAATAGACAACAGGTGGAAATTATAGGCAATTAGCAAGACACCCCCAATAAAGGACTGGTTTTGCAGGTGGTGACCACAGACCACTTCTCAGTTCCTATGCTTCCTGGCTGATGTTTTGGTCACTTTTGAATGCTGGCGGTGCTTTCACTCTAGTGGTAGCATGAGACGGAGTCTACAACCTACACAAGTGGCTCAGGTAGTGCAGCTCATCCAGGATGGCACATCAATGCGAGCTGTGGCAAGAAGGTTTGCTGTGTCTGTCAGCGTAGTGTCCAGAGCATGGAGGCGCTACCAGGAGACAGGCCAGTACATCAGGAGATGTGGAGGAGGCCGTAGGAGGGCAACAACCCAGCAGCAGGACCGCTACCTCCGCCTTTGTGCAAGGAGGAGCAGGAGGAGCACTGCCAGAGCCCTGCAAAATGACCTCTAGCAGGCCACAAATGTGCATGTGTCTGCTCAAACGGTCAGAAACAGACTCCATGAGGGTGGTATGAGGGGCCGACGTCCACAGGTGGGGGTTGTGCTTACAGCCCAACACCGTGCAGGACGTTTGGCATTTGCCAGAGAACACCAAGATTGGCATATTCGCCACGGGGCCCTGTGCTCTTCACAGATGAAAGCAGGTTCACACTGAGCACATGTGACAGACGTGACAGAGTCTGGAGACGCCATGGAGAACGTTCTGCTGCCTGCAACATCCTCCAGCATGACCGGTTTGGCGGTGGGTCAGTCATGGTGTGGGGTGGCATTTCTTTGGGGGCCGCACAGCCCTCCATGTGCTCGCCAGAGGTAGCCTGACTGCCATTAGGTACCGAGATGAGATCCTCAGACCCCTTGAGAGACCATATGCTGGTGCGGTTGGCCCTGGGTTCCTCCTAATGCAAGACAATGCTAGACCTCATGTGGCTGGAGTGTGTCAGCAGTTCCTGCAAGAGGAAGGCATTGATGCTATGGACTGGCCCGCCCGTTCCCCAGACCTGAATCCAATTGAGCACATCTGGGACATCATGTATTTCACCAGGTCGCAGTTGTAAATGAGAACTTGTTCTCAATTGGCTTACCTGGTTAAATAAAGGTGAAATAAATAAATAAAAAATGTCTCGCTCCATCCACCAACGCCACGTTGCACCACAGACTGTCCAGGAGTTGGCGGATGCTTTAGTCCAGGTCTGGGAGGAGATCCCTCGGGAGACCATCCGCCACCTCATCAGGAGCATGCCCAGGCGTTGTAGGGAGGTCATACACCTTTCTTTTTTTGAGAAGTGTATTTTTGTTCAGTGTATATATATTTCTCTGTATTGTTGGGAAGGACCCATAAGTAAGCATTTCACTGTTAGTCTACACCTGTTTTTTTACAAAGCATGTGACAAATAGATTTGATTTGATAAAGGTTGGGTAAAATGTATCAATGGTTCACAAAATGTCTGTTTGGAGAGAGGAGCATTTTTGCTAATGTGTAGAGGGGACTGGGTCTGTAGGGTCAACAGAGCTTTTAGGTACAGGGTCAGTATTATCTGCAGACTCGGCAGGACTCAGGAGAGACTCGGAAGGTAATGGATCTATGACAGGGCAGGACTGAGGAGAGACAGAGGTAATGGGTCTTGATTCAGCCATGACAGTCACTTCTCTACTGAAACATGTTTGGTAGTCTCTGGTGCCATCTAGTGGTTAATTGGCTGTCATAATTAGTTTTTTTTTCTAAGCAAGCAAAATACATTGTTGGCTGAAGTTAGTGGCCTCTAACCTTTCGGCATTGTGACTCATCTAATGTTCCTAGTCAAAGCTTGAAGCCATAAATGACTCACCACCAGAATGAATCAGTGACTGGTGTTCAAACACTATTACTGTTTGTACAAGTGATAGGAATTGTTACCCGGGGCATTTGTCATTTTTAATGTGAATTGATCATGTTATCTTAGATAACTAAACCTATATGATTATTTTGTTTTCCATTGTCCTCTAAAACCTCTGTTTTTATCATTGGCAGAAATCTAGTAGGGCCTTAGTCTATTTCTGGATATGGCTTGAGAGATCAAATTAATGTTGGCAAGACAACCATCGTGTGTCACTGTCATCTAGGGGAGAACGAAAGCCCCCTCTCATTGAAGCCACGGAGGTTCAAGGCCGAGCGGTACTGCAAGCATTGTTAGCAGAAAACAGATTCCAACAGTATAGTGAATGGAAAAATGGCAATCGTCATGTAAATATATATATTTTTTTTTAAAGACGATCATGGTACCAATAATTGCTTCCAATACACCAGATGTACAGTTGAAGTCGGAAGTTTACATACACTTAGGTTGGAGTCATTAAAACTTGTTTTTCAACCACTCCACACATTTCTTATTAACAAACCTATAGTTTTGGCAAGTCGGTTAGGACATCTACTTTGTGCATGACACAAGTAATGTTTCCAACAATTGTTTACAGACAAGATTATTTCACTTATAATTCACTATCACAATTCCAGTGGGTCAGAAGTTTACATACACTAAGTTGACTGTGCCTTTAAACAGCTTGGAAAATTCCAGAAAATTATGTCATGGCTTTAGAAGCTTCTGATAGGCTAATTGACATAATTTGAGTCAATTGGAGGTGTACCTGTGGATGTATTTCAAGGCCTACCTTCAAACTCAGTGCCTCTTTGCTTGACATCATGGGAAAATCAAAATAAATCAGCCAAGACCTCAGAAAAATAATTGTAGTCCTCCACAAGTCTGGTTCATCCTTGGGAGCAATTTCCAAACGCCTGAAGGTACCACATTCATCTGTACAAACAATAGTACGCAAGTATAAACACCATGGGATCACGCAGCCGTCATACCGCTCAGGAAAGAGACGTGTTCTGTCTCCTAGAGATGAACGTAGTTTGGTACGAAAAGTGCAAATCAATCCCAGAACAACAGCAAAGGACCTTGTGAAGATGCTGGAGGAAACAGGTACAAAGGTATCTATATCCACAGTAAAACGAGTCCTATATTGACATAACCCGAAAGGCCGCTCAGCAAGGAAGAAGCACCTGCTCCAAAACCGCCATAAAAAAGCCAGACTACGGTTTGCAACTGCACATGGGGACAAAGATCGTACTTTTTGGAGAAATGTCCTCTGGTCTGATGAAACAAAAATAGAACTGTTTGGCCATAATGACCATTGTTATGTTTGGAGGAAAAAGGGGGTTGCTTGCAAGCCGAAGAACACCATCCCAACCGTGAAGCACGGGGGTGGCAGCATCATGCTGTGGGGGTGCTTTGCTGCAGGAGGGACTGGTGCACTTCACATAATAGATGGCATCATGAGGGAGGAAAATTATGTGGATATATTGAAGCAACATCTCAAGACATCAGTCAGGAAGTTAAAGCTTGGTCGCAAATGGGTCTTCCAAATGGACAATGACCCCAAGCATACTTCCAAAGTTGTGGCAAAATGGCTTAAGGACAACAAAGTCAAGGTATTGGAGTGGCCATCACAAAGCACTGACCTCAATCCTATAGAAAAAATGTGTGGGCAGAACTGAAAAAGCATATGCGAGCAAGGAGGCCTACAAACCTGACTCAGTTACACCAGCTCTGTCAGGAGGGATGGGCCAAAATTCACCCAATTTATTGTGGGAAGCTTGTGGAAGACTACCCCAAACGTTTGACCCAAGGTAAACAATTTAAAGGCAATGCTACCAAATACTAATTGAGTGTATGTAAACTTCTGACCCACTGGGAATGTGATGAAAGAAATAAAAGCTGAAATAAATAATTCTCTCTACTATTATTCTGACATTTCACATTCTTAAAATAAAGTGGTGATCCTAACTGACCTAAGACAGGGAATTTTTACTAGGATTAAATGTCAGGAATTGTGAAAAACTGAGTTTAAATGTATTTGGCTAAGATGTATGTAAACTTCCGACTTCAACTGTATGTCCTTGAACCGATTTATTAAAAAATCGCACACAGGAGAAGTTATACGGATAATTTATTGCTAATGGCAGCCTGCAGTACCCTGGTCGGTCTTCAACTTGAGATATTCAATGATAGTGGGCAGCACTGAGCTAGCCTGCAACGTCACTTCCTGGAGTAGCTCAAACTGCGCATGTTATGTCTCCATGACACACCTTAACCGATTTAGGCACCCTTAATTCGCTCTGGGTATCTACTCCGATTCCAGAGCACTCATCTGATTGTGCCAGAGCAAAGAATAACTGATGAATTTAATTTGGCTTCAATGCGCTGTTGAATCTTCACAGGAATAAATTGTGTCACGTGATCGATGGCTTTGTGCATTCATATAGACGGGTTGGTTGTTTAGCAACAAAAACGACGCGTTCGCAACTACGGGGCAAAACAGACTGGGTTGGCTCAGATTGTTGTCAACATGTAAACTATATTTAGTCTCCAATGTTTATTGAAAACGTAAATAAATGTGCACAATAAGCACTTGTTGTCTCAAATAAATACATTACAGTTGTTGGTTAGCTAGCTAACAAATTTGAACCATGTTGGCATAGACCTGACATCATTCAAAACAAATTCGCTCTGGCTATCTACTCCGATTTCAGAGCACCCTCGTCTGAGTGTGCCAGAGCGCAGAATAACTGATGAATTTACGAACACTCAACACCAGTTGAATATGGCTGATGTCAGTAAAGTCGGCAATAAAACGTAATTAAATTGTTGCCAGCAGCACAGTTACAGGCACCAACGCTCTATATATCATGAAAACAGCCTAATCAGCTCTGTTAGGGGGAGTAAAATGGTCAGAGTGAGGTGTTCTCTCATTTGTGTCTGGAAGTAGCTTGCAAGCTAGCCAACGTTAGCCAGTTAGCTTGGGTGCTTGACTGCCATTGTGAGGTCAGAAGGCTGGGATCAACCCTACACCTCGGCCAGAGTGTCCAGTGTGCGCTCTGAACACTCCGAGAGCGAAACGCTCAATTTACGAACGGACAATCTGACAACGCTCTGAATTTACGAACGCTCTGAGCGCACTCTAGCACTCCAGATTGAATATACAAACACACCCTGGTATCAAGGACAAGATCAAACTAGCTGAAACAAGCCACCTACGATTCCCCATATGGCAGCTTCTTGTCATTCTGGATGGCCAGATGGCTAGCAACAGTCACTCAACACAGACTTCTTCCCCATTGAAGCGTGCACATCGTTTTCATTGAGCTGTCAGCTATCCCATCTATATACAGTCATTGCTGTCATCTGAGAACCTTAAACTGTGCTTTTACCTCTAACGTCCACCTGATGTCAGTATCACTCCTTTAATCAGCCTCCTACCTGTTCACTGGAAAATCTCCCTGTTGGGTTGAGTTTGCCTGCTGGTTTTGGAAGAGGAGAGAGAGAGTTAGAAAGGGTGGAGAGAGACAGAGAGCGAGAGGACAAACCGTAGCCTTATACTGTGTAAATATTTCCAACTGGGTCTGTTGAAGTGGTTTATAGTAATAAATAAATGCCATTTAGCAGAGTCTTTTAAGCGACTTAGTCGTGTGCATAAATTTTTTTCTTTAAGTATGGGTAGAGATGTGCTGTACTGGTGTGAACTGGGAGGAGACCAGTGGACGGTTACATAATGATGTCAGCACATGGACTTTGAGTAACCATTACAAAACCACACCCCGGCCTCTGTCTGCCTCTGAATGTATGGAACACATAGCCTTACCTAGTCATGGCCTAGAGGTATAGGCCTATTTATGGCTATGGTGTAGTGTTGATGTAGATTAGGCTGGGTGAGGATACTCCCTATCGCTCTGGGTTGAATGAGTCAGCAGGCTTGGTGACTATAGAGAAACAGAGAGAGAGAGCAAGAGGGTGTATGTGTGTGCGTGTGTGGGGTGACTTGTGGCACGGGTATGTATACTACTATGGGCATTTATTAGGAAGCTATTTTCTGTTGTGTAACCGTATAAAGTAGCCTACACACAGGATCTAACATTTAATTGTTTTGCTCTACCCTCCCCTTTGGCCTAGTCACTGGTCCTGCCCTAACTTAACCTTCCCTAACTCGAAAACCCTCACACATCAACACCTACACGCTATTTACCTGTGTATTATATACACACACACACACACACACACACACACACACAGCCTAAATTCACTGTAAACCAACAGTGTATTCGGAAAGTATTCAGACCCCTTTACTTTTTCCACAATTTGTTACGTTACAGCCATATACTAAAATTGATTAAATTGTTTTTCCCCCTCATCAATCTACACACAATACCCCATAAGACAAAGCAAAAATAGGTTTTTAGAAATGTTTGGAAATGTATGAAAAATAAAAAACGGAAATATCACATTTACATAAGTATTCAGACTCTTTACTCAGTACTTTGTTGAAGCACCTTTGGTAGCGATTACAGCCTTGAGTCTTCTTGGGTATGACACTACAAGCTTGGCACACCTGTTTCTCCCATTCTTCTCTGCAGATCCTCTCAAGCTCTGTCAGGTTGGATGGGGAGCGTCGCTGCACAGCTATTTTCAGGTCTCTCCAGAGAGGTTTGATCGGGTTCAAATCCGGGCTCTGGCTGGGCCACTCAAGGACATTCAGAGACTTGTGCCGAAGCCACTCATGTGTTGTCTTGGCTGTGTTCTTAGGGTTGTTGTCCTGTTGGAAGGTGAACCTTCGCCCCAGTCTGAGGCCCTGAGCGCTCTGGGGCAGGATCGCTCTGTACTTTGCTCCGTTCATCTTTCCCTCGATCCTGACTAGTCTCCTAGTCCCTGCCGCTGAAAAACATCCCCACAGCATGATGCTGCCACCATCATGCTTCACCGTAGGGATAGTGCCAGGTTTCCTCCAGACGTGACGCTTGGCATTCAGGCCAAATAGTTCAATCTTGGTTTCATTAGACCAGATAATCTTGTTTCTCATGGTCTGAGAGTCTTTAGGTGCCTTTTGGCAAACTCCAAGTGGGCTGTCATGTGACTTTTTACTGAGGAGTGGCTTCTGTCTGGCCACTCTACCATAAAGGCCTGATTGGTGCTGCAGAGATGGTTGTCGTTCTGGAAGGTTCTCCCATCTCCACAGAGGAACTCTGGAGCTCTGTCAGAGTGACCATCGGGTTCTTGGTCACCTCCCTGACCAAGGCCCTTCTCCCCCGATTCCTCAGTTTGGCCGGGTGGTTTCAAACTTCTTCCATTTAAGAATGATGGAGGCCGCTGTGTTCTTGGGGACCTTCAATGCTGCAGACATTTTTTGGTGCTCTTCCCCAGATCTGTGCCTCGACACAATCCTGTCTCGGCGCTCTATGGACAATTCCTTTAAACTCATGGCTTGGTTTTTGCTCTAACATGCACTGTCAACTGTGGGACCTTATATAGACAGGCGTGTGCCTTTCCAAATCATGTCCAATCAATTTGAATTTACCACAGGTGGACTCCAAGTTGTAGAAACATCTCAAGGATGTTCAATGGAAACAGGATGCACCTGAGCTCAATTTCGAGTCTCATAGCATAAAATATACATTTGCAAACATTCCTAAAAACCTGTAGATTGATTTAATCAATTTTAGAATAAGGCTGTAACGTAACAAAGTGGAAAAAGGGAAAGGGACCGAATATTTTCCAAATGCACTGTATGCCAAATGCTGTTCAGAAGTGACTCGTGGCACAGCCCCACCCTTGTAGAACTTTGTGAATCATGTGTGCCATTTGTGTTCCTTTGATATTATAAGTAGAAATTGTGCACCAATAAACATTTCAAAAGCCTGTTATTAAATAGTGCCCTTTTAATATAGACCACATGGATAATTCAATATTCAATATATTAATAAAAGCTTGCTGAAGTGCAAAAAATTCAGCATTTTCACATGTCCCTCCGTCAACCCTGTGTCACTTCTTCTAGAAAGATTTTAATCCACTTAATCCCCAAATGTCTCCAAGTTTGACCATCATTGTAAAGTTATTTTGTTGCTTTGACAGTCATTTCTAAAGATTATTATTTATTTCATGTGATTAGTGATTCATTTACATCTGTCCCTCATTTTAAGGTCAACCCTGTTATGTGAACTGAACTCTCGTTTTAATATGGTGAAACTATACATAAAAAATTAAAAAATAAAAACAAACATTGAACATATTATAGTCTAATCATAGAGTAAAAGCAGGTGAGCTCTATGCTTTTTGGCAATTTTCTGGTGTTTTGTGGTGGAAAACTGAGCGGGTCGAGCGTAACACATCAAATCTGTTGCCCATAGATAGACAGGCTAGAAATGTTTTAACAATTTCATTTTTTTGTGAAGCTTGCATTCAATTGCCACTCCCTGTTGCACGCAACAAGCTTCCATTCCCCCTGTCACAAGAGGATTTATGGCAGATTAAAAAAATAAATGGTCAACTCTGTTAGTCAAACCTGTTACGGTCAACCCTGTTAGTTTATTTGACACTCAATAGGCACTTACTTTTTTTTATTTAACCTCTTGAGATGGGGAGAAGTAGTTTTTTATGAAGTTGACCATAGCTGTGTTCGAATACTCATACTAACCGTACTATTTGTGACATAAATTTAGTAGGTAGTATGCTTATTGGTCATAGTATGGATATAGTAAGTATGCCAATAGTTCCCGGATGTCGTACTCCATATACAAGCAGTGGACACTATATTTCCGTGCTCTTAGGGCCCATAATGCAATTCTTCAGACAATGGGCGTGGCTTCACAACATTTTCAGATTTGAAGAAAATGGCAGAAAATATGCAGCCGAAGTACGATGTGAGTGGATACAAAGTCATTGCTTTAACTAACTATGACAAATGTTAAGAAAATGTTGAGCAATATAATAAAGTAATGACTTTTCAAATAAGTTACATTACACGTTATGTTACATTTGACATTTTAGTCATTTAGTAGACGCTCTTATCCAGAGCGACTTACAGTTAGTATTTGACTGACAATTTGTTAGCTACGCTAGCCTTACGAACCGCATAGCATATAATTACGGCAGTTGCTTGTATGTACTGGTACGTTAGCTAGCTACCTAAAGTTAGTTAGCTACTAATACATCAAACTTGCCAGAATATTAACTATATGCTATCTAACTAACTACCCAACGTTTATTGAGTTGATTATTCACGTCACTCTTAGCTTAGCTAAGTTTGTATAGTCGTTGTGCGTTCTCAATGAACATTGTTAATGAGGTCGTAAGATGTCTAGCTAGTAATTTGTTATGTTAACAAGCTTCAACTTCCGGTAGACAGGCGAAGTGCTAGTACACTCAACTGAAAGGATACCGTTCGTTTACAGTATACTAGAATGAACTAATAGTATGTAGTATACAGTATGTTAGTATGGGTATTCAAACACAGCTCGTGTCTTTATGACAATGTTAAAATTAGGTGAAATCAAATATATATTTTTTACACTTCTCAAAAGACCGCAAATTGGTGAAACGACCCAGTAATGTTAAGACCTCACTCTGACCACTTGACATCAGTTTGGCAGGGTTGACCAGTGATGGCATTAGATGGTGGGCCCCAAATAGCCCCAGGCCCCATTCAGCCCTGTGCTGTTACTTACTGCTGCGGGCCTCTGGTTAAAGCATCCTAACTGTCCTGCAGTGATGTGATGCTGTATTAGGGGCTGTCCTTTAGAACAGTCAGTCACAGCCGACCGGTTCAAACCTGTTCTGCTCTGCATCCGCCCCCGCACCACAGCTACATCTCTCTCCATCCTTCTAGCTTTCTCTTTCTCTGTTACTCTCTTTCTCTGTCCCTTTGACCTCTGGGCTCTCAATGTCATAATATAAACACACACTCAAATGCGCACAGTGTCTCCATTGGCCTCAACAGTAGTATCTAGGCTAGAGGTTGTATCTGTGAGTGTGTTACTGCCCAGGACACAGGACACAGGACAGTGTATTTGAGTTAACTAGCACAGGAAGACCTTTTGTGGGTTTCTGTGAAAGTAGCATACCGGGAGATGGACTCACTCTCTCTGTGTTAGTGGCCCATAAATACAGTGCATTCGTAGAGTGTTCAGACCCCTTGACTTTTGCCACATTTTGTTTGGTTACAGCCTTATTCTAAAATTGATTAAATAAATAAAAATGTCCTCATCAATCTACCCACAATAACCCATAATGACAAAGCGAAAACAGGTTTTTAGAAATTTTTGCTAATGTATTAAAAATAAAAAAAACAGAAATAACTAACTTACATAAGTATTCAGACCCTATGCTATGAGACTCGAAATTGAGCTCAGGTGCATCCTGTTTCCATTGATCATCCTTGATGTTTCTACAACTTGATTGGAGTCCACCTGTGATAATATATAAGGTCCCACAGTTTACAGTGCATGTCAGAGCAAAAACCAAGCCATGAGGTCGAAGGAATTGTCCGAAGAGCTCCGAGACAGGATTGTGTTGAGGCACAATCTGGGGAAGGGTACCAAAACATTTCTGCAGCATTGAAGGTCCCCAAGAACACAGTGGCTTCCATCATTCTTAAATGGAAGAAGTTTGGAACCACCAAGACTCTTCCTAGAGCTGGCCGCCTGGCCAAACTGAGCAATCGGGGGAGAAGGGCCTTGGTCAGGGAGGTGACTAAGAACCCGATGGTCACTCTGACAGAGCTTCAGAGTTCCTCTGTGGAGATGGGAGAACCTTCCAGAAGGACAACCATCTCTGCAGCACTCCACCAATCAGGCCTTTATGGTAGAGTGGCCAAACGGAAGCCACTCCTCAGTAAAAGACACATGACAGCCCGCTTGGAGTATGCCAAAAAGGCACCTAAAGGACCTGATGGTCTGATGAAACCAAGATTGAACTCTTTGGCCTGAATGCCAAGCGTCACGTCTGGAGGAAACCTGGCACCATCCCTACGGTGAAGCATGGTGGTGGCAGCATCATGCTGTAGGGATGTTTTTCAGGGGCAGGGACTGGGAGACTAGTCAGGATCGAGGGAAAGATGAACGGAGCAAAGTACAGAGAGATTGTTGATGAAAACCTCCTCCAGAGTGCTCAGGACCTCAGACTGGGGTGAAGGTTCACCTTCCAACAGGACAATGACCCTAAGCACACAGCCAAGACAAAGCAGGAGTGGCTTCAGGACAAGTCTCTTAATGTCCTTGAGTTGCCCAGCCAGAGCCCAGACTTTAACCCGATCGAACATCTCTGGAGAGACCTGAAAATAGCTGTGCAGCGATGCTCCCCATCCAACCTGACAGAGCTTGAGCAGATCTGCAGAGAAGAATGGGAGAAACTCCTCATACAGGTGTGCCAAGCTTATAGCGTCATACCCAAGAAGAATCGAGGCTGTAATCGCTGCCAAAGGTGCTTCAAAAAAGTAAATGTGATATTTCCATTTTTAATAAATGTGCAAACATTTCTAAAAGCCTATATTTGTTTCGTCATTATGGGGTATTGTGTGTAGATTGATGAATGGTGGAAAAAACTATTTAATCCATTATAGAATAAGGCTGTAACGTAACAAAATGTGTAAAAAATCAAGGGGTCTGAATACTTTCCGAATGCACTGTACACACTCAAGGGATATATACCAGTCCATGTATGGCGCTGCAGCCACTGAGCCGTGTGTGTTCTGTGTATGTAGGATTAAGTGGTGTTTATGTTAGCCCTCTGTCGTCACTGCCTTTGGCCTGATGCAGTCTCTACACTTAATCCACTCGCGTCTTCGTCTCTCTCTGAACATCTAATAAGATACAACAACACACACGGGAAGGAAGAAGAGGGGTCAGGGCCTATAGTCCTACAGGCCAGGGTTTAGCTGTACAGGTGCCCAGAATGAACTTCCATGATCAACTTCTCTGAAGCGGCAGATTAACAAAACTCAGGTGTTGGTCAACTCATCTCTTTAACTCAAGACCAGAATCAGAATCTGAGAGAAAGGATATTGGTTAGAGGTCTGTAGTACACACAGACCTTTGTAGCTAGCATCAGTCATCCAATGTCCTGAAAGGGCTATTCAAGTGTTTAGTTGGTGTTTAAGTGAAAGTGTACCAGTTGTCAATCTTCCAACTAGTCAACCGAGTGGCGCAGTGGTCTAAGGCACTGCATCGCAGTGCTAGCTGTGCCACTAGAGATCCTGGTTCGAATCCAGGCTCTGTCATAGCCGGCCGCGACCGGGAGACCCATGGGGCGGTGCACAATTGGCCCAGCGTCGTCCAGGGTAGGGGAGGGAATGGCCGGCAGGGATGTAGCTCAGTTGGTAGAACATGGCGTTTGCAACGCCAGGGTTGTGGGTTCGATTCCCACGGGGGGCCAGTATGAAAAATAAAATAAATAAAAAATTAATAATGTATGCACTCACTAACTGTAAGTCGCTCTGGATAAGAGCGTCTGCTAAATGACTAAAATGTAAATGTATAGGTTTACACGTCCAGTTACACACACAGGGAATACGGGCGGATTTGAGAGAGCAGTAACAACTCTAATGTGGAAATGATGTAATTTCTCCTATATTCTGGGATGACAGACAGACACCTATGGAGACGGGGGTATTGGAGCGTGTAATCAGTAGGCTCGTTAAGGGAGCTAAGCTCTATTTTATAACATGGATCACTGCTTATTTCATTACTGTACACTATGGGCTGCTAGAATTAGGCCCTTTAGTTAAACCACTTCATGTGAAGTCCCTGTCCTATAATGTGCAGATAGACACTCATTATTAGGCTATACTGTAGCAAGTCAGAGAAGCAGTGAGGAAAAAGCCATATTCAAATCCTCTCAGAAGAGAGTCGTGTGTGTGTGTGTGTGTGTGTGTGTGTGTGTGTGTGTGTGTGTGCGTGCGCTCATGCTCTGCGTGCTATGGCTTTTTATCTGCACATTATAGGATGTGTGTTTATGGCTCTGGGCAGTAGCCCATGTGTTCTCTCTGTGTGTACATGAGTATAGAGTCTGATAGAGCCATAAGGGGGTATATCACTGAGACCCAGTAGTTCATGCGTCTCTGTGAGAGGGCATGGATGGGTAGGGCTGGCTGATAAGCTGGCAGTGGGCAGAAGCTAGGTCCTCTCTACCCTCTGATCTCAGCTCTCTGCTGTGTCATGGTGCTGTAGGTTGGAAAGCTCTTTGGCTGTGTCTTTCTCTCTCTCTCTCTCCCTCTCTCCATCCAAACTGGATTGTACCAGTTCCCCACGACTGTTCCAGTCAGAAGTAGGACAGAGCAGTCATCAGCTGACCAGACAGATGGACAGATGGACAGATGAAGAGCGGGATGGAGGGACGAGGGGGAAGGGTGGGAGGGCAGCAGGGGGAGTTTGTTGAGTGGTTGTGGGAAAACAACAATCATCTGGTAGTGTAGTAAGTGTTGGGACAATAGGGATTAGAATGGGGACGTTCTATTTGAAGAGGTTACAGATCAGCACTAGAACCTTCTGGAAGGACTGGCCTCACTTCTCTGAAATATCACAGTTTGGACTTTACAGTGAGTGTACTTCACTCACTTCACTATTCCGTCTTCTCTCGTGTATGTGAGTTGGGGATGGGTTGTGTATTTTATTGCAGTATTTATGCTCTGAAGTCTCCTTGTCGATGCCAGGTAAAAGCTGCTCTCTGTTACCAAGAGGGATTACTCTTGTTCAGTAGAACATGAGCTGCACAGGAGTACACAGCACATCATACAAACATGCACACACGCAAATGAACACATGCGTACAAACGCATTAACACACACATACACGCATGCATGCATGAACACACACGCATGAACACACACCTCATCTAACAGAGCAACAGTCCTTATGCAGGAACACAATGTCCCCAATTTGTAAGACATTTGACGCGTCTCCATTGCATTTCAGTGGATGTGGGTAAAGCAGGTGGCTGGTTTACGCTCTACACAAACTGTACACATCTGCCCTCCGATTAACCCTTCTGTGGCAGTATGAATGTAAGGGATATGTGTGTGAGAGAGCCTGTGTGTGTTGAATCCTATCAGTTGATTACTGACAGTATATTGATGAGGACCTGTACTAGGTTACATCACTTCCAAATGCTGTGTGCTTTTTTGATGACATTTCAGCTCTTATATTCCAGAAAATAAAAACAATTGGTAGTGTACAATGTGTACTAGATGATGGATTAAGATCTATTATCTGGTAGTGTGAAGTCCTGGTCTGGAGTTAGTCTGTTTGGATACAATCACAAACCACCCATCTGTGCTTGTGGGTATGTGCGTAAGGGTCCTGAAGATAAGCGTGTGTGTGTGCTGAGGTTAATAGTGTGAAAGGGCCAACCAACCAATCCTGTTTGATTAAGACGATCACGCCGGGGGTCCCTATAACGCACTATAACGTGACTGTGATTGACCCAAACACCACTGGTGAGTGTACAGTATCATACATCCAGCTCAGCCCTCCCAATCCATTCAGCTGCTGGAGTGGAAGTAATGTTCTGGCTTGACTAGCCGTCTGGAGCTAGAACATCATGTTCTAGGCCAATGTACAGATCCCCCTCCTCTCTTCCTTCTTTCGCTCTCCTCCTCTATCCTCATCGCCCCCTCTCTCTCTTCCATCGCCCCAAATTGGACAGCTCTGCCATTGTCTCTGGGGATAAGCCCCGGTTCACACCGCAGTGTCCGCACAAACACACACACATACGGGAGTGGTCTAGCCGTGTTGGTGGTTGCGTGTGGAGCAGAATATCAGTTGGTTCTAAGCTCCAGTAAAGGCTTCTAACATCACACCCACTCATGTGTCACTTCTCATCAACAGCCCAATGGCTCCACACAAAGACTGACGAGGGAGACCTACTGTTACAGCCGCAGGCACGACTGACTCTCTCTCTCTTTCCCCCTCTTTCTCTCTGTCCCCCTCTCATTCCCTATCTCCCTTTCTGTCCCCTCTCTCTCTGCTTTCTCTTCTCTCTTTTGCCCCCTCTTCATGGTTCATATAAGAATCTAGTCTTTCTGCACCTTTCTCTTTGAGCATATTCAAAATGTCTGAGTGGTGCATCGTGCCCCAGAACGATGTGGGGGAGTGTTTTATGTGTGTTAGACCTGCTAATGCCAGGTTTCACTCCACATTAGACATACCTGCTGCCCTTGTTTTTCTTACACACATCTATGTAATGGCCGTTGTGTGGATCAGCAGGCGTTTTGTCAGACACCTCACTCATAGGGCTGAGAATTGCTAGGGACCTCACGATACGATATTATCACGATACTTGGGTGCCAATACAATATGTATTGTGATTCTCACAATTCTGTATGTATTGTGATTCGATATTGCGATTTGATTATCTAAACATATTGCTCACTATATGTCTGCTGCAGAGAGACGAGAGAGCATGAGAAAAATAGTTTTGTAAATAGTTTTAAGTGAATAAAAGTGCTGAAAACATGTTGGAGAACAAGCTGGAGAACATGCTATAGGATGAAAAATACCAGCGTTTTTGTGCAGGTACAGCCAAATAGCGCTAGCTTATGCTACCTTCTTTTTTAAATTATTTTATTTTATTTATTTATTTATTTTTTTGGGGGGGGTAGAAGGATTACTTTATCCTATCCCAGGTGTTCCTTAAAGAGGTGGGGTTTCAAATGTCTCCGGAAGGTGGTGAGTGACTCCGCTGTCCTGGCGTCGTGAGGGAGCTTGTTCCACCATTGGGGTGCCAGAGCAGCGAACAGTTTTGACTGGGCTGAGCGGGAACTATGCTTCCGCAGAGGAAGGGGAGCCAGCAGGCCAGAGGTGGATGAACGCAATGCCCTCGTTTGGGTGTAGGGACTGATCAGAGCCTGAAGGTACGGAGGTGCCGTTCCCCTCACTGCTCCATAGGCAAGCACCATGGTCTTGTAACGGATGCGAGCTTCAACTGGAAGCCAGTGGAGTGTGCGGAGGAGGGGGGTGACGTGAGAGAACTTGGGAAGGTTGAACACCAGACGGGCTGCGGCATTCTGGATGAGTTGTAGGGGTTTAATGGCACAGGCAGGGAGCCCAGCCAACAGCGAGTTGCAGTAATCCAGACGGGAGATGACAAGTGCCTGGATTAGGACCTGTGCCGCTTCCTGTGTAAGGCAGGGTCGTACTCTCCGAATGTTGTAGAGCATGAACCTGCAGGATCGGGTCACCGCCTTGATGTTAGCGGAGAACGACAGGGTGTTGTCCAGGGTCACGCCAAGGCTCTTCGCACTCTGGGAGGAGGACACAACGGAGTTGTCAACCGTGATGGCGAGATCATGGAACGGGCAGTCCTTCCCCGGGAGGAAGAGCAGCTCCGTCTTGCCAGGGTTCAGCTTGAGGTGGTGATCCGTCATCCATACTGATATGTCGGCCAGACATGCAGAGATGCGATTCGCCACCTGGTTATCAAAAGGGGGAAAGGAGAAGATTAGTTGTGTATCGTCAGCGTAGCAATGATAGGAGAGGCCATGTGAGGATATGACAGAGCCAAGTGACTTGGTGTATAGGGAGAAAAGGAGAGGGCCTAGGAACTGAGCCCTGGGGGACACCAGTGATGAGAGCACGTGGTGCGGAGACAGCTTCGCCACGCCACTTGGTAGGAGCGACCGGTCAGGTAGGACGCAATCCAGGAGTGAGCCGCGCCGGAGATGCCCAGCTCGGAGAGGGTGGAGAGGAGGATCTGATGGTTCACTGTATCAAAGGCAGCAGACAGGTCTAGAAGGACAAGAGCAGAGGAGAGAGAGTTAGCTTTAGCAGTGCGGAGAGCCTCCGTGACACAGAGAAGAGCAGTCTCAGTTGAATGACCAGTCCTGAAACCTGACTTGTTTGGATCAAGAAGGTCATTCTGAGAGAGATAGCAAGAGAGTTGGCTAAAGACGGCACGCTCAATAGTTTTGGAAAGAAAAGAAAGAAGGGATACTGGTCTGTAGTTGTTGACATCAGTGGGATCGAGTGTTGGTTTTTTGAGAAGGGGTGCAACTGTATGTATGTTTTCATACATGAACAGGGTAGTTTCATAAAGGACAGCAATCATTTTGCATTCACGGGACAAGCTCTCCTAAATGTCCAAACGGTCTAAATTATTCGCTTTCGAGACCGGGGTAAAATCCAAAGGTGCATTATATTAATTGGCTAATTGCCATGCTAATTTCGAAATAATAAATATTGACATACTGTAGTACTAGCTCAAAACATTTTCGATCTGCAAAAATGACAATTTAATCAGTGGGTGATTATGACACCATAGTGGTAGGTCTGATTACCAACAATGATGAGACAGCCTACAGGGAGGAGGTGAGAGCCCTGGTGGAGTGGTGCCAAGAAAATGACCTCTCCCTCAACGTCAACAAAATAAAGGAGCTGATCGTGGACTACAGGTGATAGCAGAGAGAGCACGCCCCATCCACATCGATGGTGCCGCAGTGGAGAGGGTCAAAGCTTCAAGTTCCTCGGCGTGCACATCACTGACAACCTGAAATGGTGCCTTCACACAGACAGCGTTGTGAAGAAGGCGCAACAGCGCCTCTTCAACCTCAGGAGGCTGAAGAAATTCAGCTTGGCTCCTATGACCCTCACAAACTTCTACAGATGCACCATTGAGAGCATCCTGTCGGGCTGTATCACCGCCTGGTACGGCAATTGCACCATCCGCAACTGCAGGGCTCTCCAGAGGGTGGTGCGGTCAGCCCAACGCATCACAGGGGGCACACTGCCTGCCCTCCAGGACATCTCCAGCACCCGGTGTCACAGGAAGGCCAATAAAATCATCAAGGAACTCGGCCACCCGGGCCATGGCCTGTTCACCCCGCTACCATCTAGAAGGTGGAGACAGTACATGTGCATCAAAGCTGGGCCCGAGAGACTGAGAAACATCTTCTATCTCCAGGCCATCAGACTGTTAAATAGTCAGCACTTGAAGGAGCTGGAGCAGTTTTGCCTTGAAGAATGGGCAAAAATCCCAGTGGCTAGATGTGCCAAGCTTATAGAGACATACCCCAAGAGACTTGCAGCTGTAATTGCTGCAATAGGTGGCTCTACAAAGTATTGACTTTGCGTGGGTGAATAGTTATGCACGCTCAAGTTTAATGTTTTTTTTTTGTCTTATTTCTTGTTTGTTTCAGAAAAAAATATATTTTGCGTCTTCAAATTGGTAGGCATGTTGTGTAAATCAAATGATACAAACCCCCCAAAAATCCATTTAAATTCCAGGTTGTAAGGCAACAAAATAGGAAAAATGCCAAAGGGGGTGAATACTTTCGCAAGCCACTGTATCTCTCTCTAAGATGGTGTAACGTGCTGAGGCGGTGTATCTGGTCCATTCTTCTCTGTTGAGAGTGAGACTCAACTCTGTTGTGACGTGTTGCTGTCAGTCCAAATGTTCAAATGGCACCTCTCTCTCCCTCTCCCTTTCTACCTCTCTCTCTCATGCATAAGCTGAGGGATATTCTCCACATCGCTCATTCACAAAATACATGGCATCACCATCATACAGTCAGTGAATGGTTTATGACTTTCTATTTATAAACTGGTGGTTGTGTAAGAAGTAGGCTACACATTCATAAACGTTTGGCTGACACACACACACACACACACATATGGTAGGGATCAGTCTGGCATAACGGGTAGCATCTTTAACCCACTATTTCCCAAATCCCAAATTTACCAAACAATACAATATGACTGGATCAGTCCCCTCAGGGTTAATTTAGCCAGGCATAATCAGCAGCACAATTACAATACAGTATGATGTTGCTCTACAACGTACGGTGTTCCACCCCATCACCATCTGTGGGCCTTCACTTGAGAGTTTACCAACCAATCAGAGCACTTGTAGACCTAAAATATGTCATAATCAATATGTTATTATAAGTTATTAGATGGGTTATTAAGTGTGTGGTCAGTTGCGTGTGAAAGAGTTTGATGTTCCATCATGGGTCAAGTCCGTATTCTTCAGGCTAATGTAAACTGCCCCAGTTGGACATCTGAACAACAGAAAGCCCCCTCTGACTCAGGCCTCTGTGTATTTGAACAGGTAAAGCCCCCTGCTTTGTCCTTGCCTGTGTTGTTGTTCCCCTAACCCAGGCCGCTGACTGACTAAGTCTGCAGACGCGTGTGTGTGTTGTACTCTTTCTCTGTGTGCAGGCGTTAAGCCCTCCATTAGCCCACCCTGCTGATGAGAAGTGACAGGATAAGACCTGGCTCAAGTACAGGGGCCAGACTCTGCCCTCCTAACATACCCTGCCTTAGGGGGGAAGGGGGAGGCCAGGGGTCACTCTTAAACACAGAGAGGGGTCCAAAACCACCCTGGAGAGGGCGAGGGAGAAGAGGCAAAGGTTTGGAGGACGGAGGAGTAGCGTGAGGATGGTAACCTCTCTTGTCTGTTGGAGGGTAGTAGACCCAGGGCTCACCAGGGAGGAGAGAGGGAAAGGGAGAGGATAGGAGGTGGAGAAGCAATGCTCATCAGGGAAGAAGCTCATCTATTTTGATGGTTTACGTAACACTAGGTCACATGACCGCGCGCAGTGCTGTGATGTCACAGGCGCCCTCCTCTTGTTTTTGCTCAATCAGTCGCTAGTTTGCCTGCCTTGGAGAAGCACACAGATGCTAGAGACATATACACACACACACACAGCCCTGGCTTGTCCCCACATCTCCACCAATGCTCTCCAGACTTCAGTGGTGCTCAGAGAATGAATATACGGTGATTTTAAGGCCGAGAAAGGGAGCAAGGGACTAGAAAATAGGAATATATCTAATTCTATTGGAGGAGAGTTGACGGACAGCCCGATGAGAGAGCTGGTGGTCCGGGTGCAAAGCCGGGACGAGATGGCCATGAAGCTGTTGTTCAGGGAACTGGAGCAACACCTCAAGAGGTAAACTAAGACTCATACTGGAGCTAAACAATGCTGACCTAGTCCTCCCTTACTGGAGCTAGTCTACTGTTGACAATGCTGACCTAGCCCTCCCTTACTGGAGCTAGTCTACTGTTGACAATACTGACCTAGCCCTCCCTTACTGGAGCTAGTCTACTGTTGACAATACTGACCTAGCCCTCCCTTACTGGAGCTAGTCTACTGTTGACAATGCTGACCTAGCCCTCCCTTACTGGAGCTAGTCTACTGTTGACAATACTGACCTAGCCCTCCCTTACTGGAGCTAGTCTACTGTTGACAATACTGACCTAGTCCTCCCTTACTGGAGCTAGTCTACTGTTGACAATACTGACCTAGTCCTCCCTTACTGGAGCTAGTCTACTGTTGACAATACTGACCTAGTCCTCCCTTACTGGAGCTAGTCTACTGTTGACAATGCTGACCTAGTCCTCCCTTACTGGAGCTAGTCTACTGTTGACAATACTGACCTAGTCTCTTCGCCTACCGTGTCTGCTAACAACAGGGTTAGTTTCTTAATACTATAACTGAAGAGGTATAGACTCTGTCTGCTCTAACTGTACAGGAGTCTGGAAACTATTAGCCATTGGAAGGAACACACTAAGCTGCATTGTCTCTTTTGCTCTTGGCTTGGTCAGTCTAACTATTGGTCTAATGATTGGTATTACTTGTTTCATTTAAAACTTGGATGGTGATTAGTTTTAATACAGATGTAGAATTGGAATGTGCATGTCAGTATTTAAAAATGGACTGTATGATACAGTGTTAGGAAAATGTGTTATGTATGGTACATAGTAAAGATTTTATAGGGTAAGGGTTAATTGTTTGTCTTGTTTATTACAGAACAAAATGAACTTAGGCAGGGCAGAGACTGTGTATGCTTTTGTGTGTTGATAGTTGTGACTGTTCAGTTGTTTTAGTAGTTGCATGGTTTAGGGGACTGATGGTGTCACTTTATTTGGATTGGGGCCAGATCAGATCTTCACTGTGACTTCAGCAGGTCTCCTTCCTAACCATGTATGATACAGCAATATGACATGAAAGGCCCTGCTACAAAGTACGTAGTCAACATGTAGGTTAGCTTATCTTAGATCTGTGTTTAATGGACCTCTACATCTACCATGCCATCATCACATTGAATGGACAAAAGAAGCAATATTGTCAGAATTGGTGCGCAAGTACATGAGCTAAGTTAGTAGTAAGCCTTGTCCCTCGGACAGAATGGCCCATGTACATGAACTGCTTATTTTTGCTGTATTATTATTATTATTTTCTTTTTGTAAAGGGTAGGGTTGACCTCCGTTATATGCTGCTTATCATTGGCTGGGGACCGACAGGTCAGTGACACTGAGAAGGTACAGAACATTAGTTAAGCACAGCTTCCTGGAAGCCTGTCCTAGTATGGCCCTAGTACTTTATGAATGGAGCCCAGTATAGCTCAGGGCTAAGTAGCTTTGGTCACAGTGTCACCGTGGTGTGTGTGTGCGCACTGAGGTCAGGCTGTGCACTTCCCAGGTATATATTTGGGTCTGTCTAATAGGTTAAAGCCACCTCCAGTCAAAGAGGACAGGAAGAGATAACAGCGCATTGAGCCTCTTACTGAGCTGCAGGGCCTCAGTGGGAACAGTGCTGCTGTAATTAGGATCACTGTTGGATGGACTCAGTACAGTACTGAGCAACTCAGGCTAACGCCAAGCCAAGTTCTGCAGAACTAGATAACGTTTTGTGAATTGTGTGTAAAGATGGGCCTTTCCTATGACTGATAGATATGTGAATAACTGGATGAAATGGTGGCCTTACTAAGTCGTAGCCTATTTTGTGTTTATCGTTAATAATGCATATTAAGCATTTAGTATCGGATCTTAGTGCAGTCAAACTTGATTGTCCTGTGTTTTATATACACTACCGGTCAAAAGTTGTAGAACACCTACTCATTCAAGGGTTTTTCTTTTTTTTTTACATATTTTACTACATTGTAGAATAATAGCGAAGACATCAAAACTATGAAATAACACACATGGAATCATGTAGTAGCCAAAAAAGTGTTAAACAAATCCAAATATGTTTTATATTAGAGATTCTTCAAATAGCCACCCTTTGCCTTGATGACAGCTTTGCACACTCTTGGCATTCTCTCAACCAGCTTCACCTGAAATGCTTTTCCAACTGTCTTGAAGGAATTCCCACATGTCTTGAAGGAATTCCCACATATGCTGAGCACTTGTTAGCTGCTTTTCCTTCACTCTGCTGTCCGACTCATCCCAAACCATCTCAATTTGGTTGAGGTCGGTGGATTGTGGAGGCCAGGTCATCTGATGCAGCACTCCATCACTCTTTTTCTTGGTCATATAGCCCTTACACAGCCTGGAGGTGTGTTGGGTCCTTGTCCTGTTGAAAAACAAATTATAGTCCCACTAAACCCAAACCAGATGGGATGGTATATCGCTGCAGAATGCTGTGGTAGCCATGCTGGTTAAATGTGCCTTGAATTCTAAATAAATCACAGACAGTGTCACCAGCAAAGCACCCCCACACTATAACACCTCCTCCTCCATGCTTTACGGTGGGAAATACACATGTGTAGATCATCCGTTCACCCACACCACGTCTCACAAAGACACGACGGTTGGAACCAAAAATCTCAAATTTGTACTCCAAAACAAAGGACAGATTTCCACCGGTCTAATGTCCATTGCTCGTGTTTCTTGGCCCAAGCAAGTATTGTCTTCTTATTGGTGTCCTTTAGTAGTGGTTTCTTTGCAGCAATTCTACCATGAAGGCCTGATTCACACAGTCTCCTCTGAACAGTTGATGTTGAGATGTCTGTTACTTGAACTCTGTGAAGCATTTATTTGTGCTGCTATTTCTGAGGCTGGTAACTCTAAAGTGGTCCTCTGTAGCTCAGCTGGTAGAGCACGGCGTTTGTAACACCAAGGTAGTGGGTTCGATCCCCGGGACCACCCATACACAAAAAAAAAAATATGCACGCATGACTGTAAGTCGCTTTGGATAAAAACGTCTGCTAAATGGCATATTATATTATTATATATTATAATGAACTTATCCTCTGCAGCAGAGGTAACTCTGGGTCTTCCATTCCTGTGGCGGTCGTCATGAGTGCCAGTTTCATCACAGCACTTGATGGTTTTTGCGACTGCACTTGAAGAAACTTTCAAAGTTCTTGAAATGTTCCGTATTGACTGTCCTTCATGTCTTAAAGTAATGATGGACTGTCGTTTGAGCTGTTCTTGCCATAATATGGACTTGGTCTTTTACCAAATAGGGATATCTTCTGTATACCTTGTCACAACACAACTGATTGGCTCAAACACATGAAGAAGGAAAGCAATTCCAAAAAGTAACTTTTAAGAAGGCACACCTGTTAATTGAAATGCATTCCAGGTCACTACCTCATGAAGCTGGTTGAGAGAATATCAAGTGTGTGCAAAGCTGTCATCAAGGCAAAGGGTGGCTATTTGAAGAATCTCAAATATAAATATATTTTGATTTGTTTAACAACTTTTTGGTTACTACATGATTCCATTTGTGTTATTTCATAGTTTTGATGTCTTCACCATTATTCTACAATGTAGAAAATAGTAAAAATAAAGAAAAACCCTTGAATGAGTAGGTGTTCTAAAACTTTTGACCGGTAGTGTATATTTCCACACTGAGGTTGAAATAATACTGTTAAAATGATCATGTAGTTTGGTGGGATGGAGTTTTTGCCAGCCTGGTGGCATCACCAGGCGTTAAATTCGTTAATAGACCAATAACAAAGAGCGTTCCAAACCCCCCTGCCAATAACAGCGAGTTTTCAGTTTTCCCCTCCAGACCACTCCCAGACAGTCCTAGCAAAATTCTTGCTTGAAAATTGCTCTTTGCTAAGAAGCTATTTTTATTTATTTTTTACCATACTAATTGAAAACAATCACAGTACGGTACTTAATTGTTACCCAGAAATAATTTGATATTGAGATCAAAACTGCTGTATTGGACCTTTAATATCCTGTGATTATATTGCACCACCTCTGTGCATGCCCAAACACACTTGAGCCTTTGTCTTTCCTATGAAACCACACAACCCTACTAGGCCTACATATTCTCCTTTTCTCTGTGTGCAAGGCTCTGGCTTTAGTGTGCCTCTAACTCTCTGTGTCTCTGTTTGGTATTAATCCCTACACCCTTTCCCTCCCTGTACCCCACCTTTCCTCTCTCCCTCCTTTCCTCCCAGGTAGGGTAGGTAAATGAGGGCACACACATGAATCACCCCAGCTCAGCCTGTACACAGCGAAGTCAGATTTCTGGTGTGTGTGGAATGTAAGAGGGGGGTTGGGTTAAGGTGTGAATGGAATCTATGGATGAGAAGTGTTATGGCTGCATGTAGGGGTAATGTGTGTTTTTGAGGTATGTTTAGGGGGTGTTTGTGGTGTGTATGCATATGATGCATGTTGTGTTTTAGGTGTGTCTTGGAGATGTGGCTGAGTGTTGACCACAGTGGTCCATTCTTCCCCCCCAGTAGTGCTAAGATGGCAACACTCAAGCCTTGACGGCCTTGTCTGCTGCACATATGTAGGCCAGCCAGAATGCTCATCCACATCATTGTCATTTTATAGTTTGGTTTGCATTCAAATTAATATAGAAACTATGATTTCTACACTACAGTTATATGGTTCACTCAATCATTTTCTCAGCCAAAACTTTTAGCAAACGAACCAAAGCTTTTTCTTTGACTAACTCCAGGCTATTTTACTGACTGTAGATGGATTACCACAAATGTCATATTTAAAGACAACCTTTAGGCCTTTACTGACACCAGGCAGGATGGGGCCATGGGAATCACGCTGCTTACACCAAATCCTGACACTGCCATCAGCATGACGCAACAGGAACCAGGATTCGTCGGACCAGGCAATGTTTTTCCACCTCAATTGTCCAGTGTTGGTGATCACGTGCCCACTGGCGCAGCTTCCTCTTGTTTTTAGCTGGTAGTAGTGGAACCTGGTGTGGTCGTCTGCCGCAATAGCCCAAGACCGACGAGTTGTGTGTTCCGAGATGCCGCTTTGCACACCACTGTTGTACTGTGCCGTTATTTGCCTGTCTGGGGCATGCCTGTTAGCTTGCATGATTCTTGCCATTCTCCTTCGACCTCTCATCAACTACAGTGAGGGAAAAAAGTATTTGATCCCCTGCTGATTTTGTACGTTTGCCCACTGACAAAGAAATGATCAGTCTATAATTTTAATGGTAGGTTTATTTGAACAGTGAGAGACAGAATAACAACAACAAAATCCAGAAAAACGCATGTAAAAAATGTTATAAATTGATTTGCATTTTAATGAGGGAAATAAGTATTTGACCCCCTCTCAATCAGAAAGATATCTGGCTCCCAGGTGTCTTTTTATACAGGTAACGAGCTGAGATTAGGAACACACTCTTAAAGGGAGTGTTCCTAATCTCAGTTTGTTACCTGTATAAAAGACACCTGTCCACAGAAGCAATCAATCAATCAGATTCCAAACTCTCCACCATGGCCAAGACCAAAGAGCTCTCCAAGGATGTCAGGGACAAGATTGTAGACCTACACAAGGCTGGAATGGGCTACAAGACCATCGCCAAGCAGCTTGGTGAGAAGGTGACAACAGTTGGTGCGATTATTCGCAAATGGAAGAAACACAAAACACTGTCAATCTCCCTCGGCCTGGGGCTCCATGCAAGATCTCACCTCGTGGAGTTGCAATGATCATGAGAACGGTGAGGAATCATCCCAGAACTACATGGATCTTGTCAATGATCTCAAGGCAGCTGGGACCATAGTCACCAAGAAAACAATTGGTAACACACTACGCCGTGAAGGACTGAAATCCTGCAGCGCCCGCAAGGTCCCCCTGCTCAAGAAAGCACATATACAGGCCCGTCTGAAGTTTGCCAATGAACATCTGAATGATTCAGAGGAGAACTGGGTGAAAGTGTTGTGGTCAGATGAGACCAAAATCGAGCTCTTTGGCATCAACTCAACTCGCCGTGTTTGGAGGAGGAGGAATGCTGCCTATGATCCCAAGAACACCATCCCCACCGTCAAACATGGAGGTGGAAACATTATGGTTTGGGGTTTGTTTTTCTGCTAAGGGGACAGGACAACTTCACCGCATCAAAGGGACGATGGACGGGGCCATGTACCGTCAAATCTTGGGTGAGAACCTCCTTCCCTCAGCCAAGGTCGTGGATGGGTATTCCAGCATGACAATGACCCAAAACACACGGCCAAGGCAACAAAAGAGTGGCTCAAGAAGAAGCACATTAAGGTCCTGGAGTGGCCTAGCCAGTCTCCAGACCTTAATCCCATAGAAAATCTGTGGAGGGAGCTGAAGGTTTGAGTTGCCAAACGTCAGGCTCGAAACCTTAATGACTTGGAGAAGATCTGCAAAGAGGAGTGGGACAAAATCCCTCCTGAGATGTGTGCAAACCTGTTGGCCAACTACAAGAAACGTCTGACCTCTGTGATTGCCAACAAGGGTTTTGCCACCAAGTACTAAGTCATGTTTTGCAGAGGGGTCAAATACTTATTTCCCTCATTAAAATGCAAATGAATTTATAAAATTTTTGACATGCGTTTTTCTGGATTTTTTTGTTGTTATTCTGTCTCTCACTGTTCAAATAAACCTACCATTAAAATTATAGACTGATCATGTCTTTGTCAGTGGGCAAACGTACAAAATCAGCAGGGGATCAAATACTTTTTTCCCTCACTGTATCTGTTTTTGCCCACAGGACTGCCGCTGACTGGATGTTTTTTATTTGTCGCACCATTCCTGGTAAATCCTAGACACTGTTGTGCGTGAAAAGCCCAGGAGACTGGTCGATTCTAAGATACCGCCTGGCACTGACGATCATACCACTCATTTTGCCCATTCTAACGTTCAATCGAACAGTAACTGAATGCCTCGATGCCTGTCTGCCTACTTTATATAGGAAGCCACGTCCACGTGACTCACTGTCTGTAGGAGCGAACCATTTTCGTGAACGGGTGGTGTACCTAATAAACTGAGTGTATATTTCTACCTATAGTTTGGTGTAGTTAAGAATCCACTGTATCAGCAGCACTGAACAGATATCGGCCTATGATGGCTGATGTGTGAGATGAGCTTTCTCTGGCGTAAAATTAACCAATAAGGCATGAGGCAGTGTTGTATCATCAATACAATCACAGGTAAATGGCGTTATTCAGCCCGACGTGATAGCCTTATTGCTTTAATAAAACTGTTAACATATTAAAATAACAATGAATTGCATATTTTTATTAAAACGTTAATAAATTAGTTAATAACATTTAATTCTTCCACCAGAATATATAGTCCGGACAAAAATCTGGTAATTAGTTATTTTGGTCATGTTGCTACAGATGCGACCCAGCCGCTAATTATTTTTGCATAGTGGCTATGCAAAAGGACTGGTCGTCGGTTCTAAACAAAATGGTTGCTATGCAGGCTGGATAACGTTCTTGTCACTTGCTAGCTAGCCAGCCAGCCAACTTCAGCTAACTCAGTCACGTCAAAGATTGAACCTGGAATGACGGTATACACTAGTTGCATTTTCGTTTGTTTTAGCTTTTTTTATATTGGCATTTATTTGGATATGTCCATAAAAATTACGTTGATGCGTGATTTCGAATGGCTCAGAAAAAGTTGTCTTGTCTGGGCACCGTTCACTATGTATGGTACTACAGAGATTGAAATTCAAAAGTGAAACATTGTTTCTGAGGTTGGACAGGCAGACAGCGAGGCTTATATTAACCCCCGCTGTAACAAACAAAATGCTAGGCTGGAAGCAAGGGGATATAATGTGCGAGTTAAGATAAATACAAGAGATGATTGGGACGGTAACATAAACATGATATTCTTATGGAGGCGCAATTATCATTTTCAGATGGAGCTGTTAGCAGGCATAGGTGTGTCTGTGACAGCCAATACACCACGGCTTGGAACGCTGCTTGTCCAATCAGCATCCAGGATCCAAACAACCAGTTTTATAATGGCTGCCATGGCATCACCCAGTTGCATGCTACACTGAGGTGTGTTTCTTTGCCCCATACAATAAAAAGTGCTTGGAGCATCTGAACAAGTGTTATTTAAAACCAACCCCTTAATTGAGAATGGATATCTCTTACTTCAGACTGAAAATATCTAAAGGCTAGCTGTAGCTTGGGGTCAGGGAGAAGCCACAGGCACCAACCAATAGCATCATTTCTGAGTCTGTAAACACGAGGAAGTGAGCAGAGAAACAGAAATTAGCTCCATTAGTAGAATTGCATGAAATTTGTTTTCAAACTGCAACATTTTCTCTCAGCTGCATGGCAAAATGTGTAGAATTGCAGGAAATTTGCTTTAAAACTGCAAAAATGTATCTCAGCTCCATGGATAAATTTTTGAAAATGTTCTCTAAAATGCAGCTGCCCCCTGCCACACCCACCACCTAAGCCCCTTTTTGTTCCAGATTGATGATTAGGTGACCATTTTGAATCAGCTTTGCTAGTTCTGGAATACATCAAATAAGTGTACAGGCTGGGGGTGCTCAAGGAGATGTTTGGAAAACACTGGTCCACGGTCTCTAAGTTTTTCTAGCATTGTCTTTACCAGAACATTTATAAAATTATCCACTATCCATCTTGCCAGTCAATTCACTTACCCACTCCTTAGTGTTTTGCTCACAGTCAATAGGTCTTTTGTGAGGCTACATTGTTTTTGTTTGGAGACTGACGCACGGCATCTCTTCTCCTAATTTCTGAAGCACAGAAAAATTTAGCACATGCATCTCTGGCTTGTCTCAGTAATTTGAGGCATGCTGGAAGGAGGGCTTCCCTCACGTGAATTGGGTTAGTGTCTGACTCATCTATAGTCTGAGGGTCTGGCCATCCTGTGTCCCAGGCACACATACAAAACTTGTGCTGGAAGAGATCTGAATGCATCTGTTTACTTGTTGTTATTGGGTATTTTCTTAATTGATTTGAGTAAACCCTGTGTGGACTGTCACTGGAGTGTTGTTATCCTTTTCATACATTTTAACTGCATTGTTGGGAAAGGGCTGGAAAGTAAGCATTTCACGGTAAAGTCTACACCTGTTGTATTCTGTGCATGTGACAATTTGATTTGATCCTTGTCTTGTGTGGGGCTCTTGTTCTCATAGTAACCGCCAGGGGGCGGTATGTTAACGTTCAAGTCTTTTGTTTTTGCACCTGCAAGGGTCTTGAAAGGTTATTTTCTACTATATGTGAATTATTTATTTATTTTTGTTTATAGTACCCACTTTCATCAGGTTTACAGTCATTTTGGTAGTTGTAAATGCACAAAATACATCAGTTCATTGTCACCTTTCTCGTGTTGTGGCTGCCAGTAATTCCTTATATTTAGCCAATTCTTGCAGACTAATTCTCGACAAGTTAACATCCCTTTGTGTCTTGGAAGTTGTGTTCCTCCTCATCTCATCCGGTTTTTCCCTTTTTCGGCGGGTGAGGGTGCATCTCTGAATAATTTATGATAATAGTATCGGCTGAGCCGCAGGTAGGGGCGTTCCTACATAGTTTATGCTAATATCAGTATCCCTCCACCAATACCCCATCGGGGTGCTGTTTTTCTTAGATACATTATGCAAATGACCCAGGCTGCAGATTTTCAGCGGAGCGGAGATGAGCTGACCTTGGAGATTCTTTGTGGTGTAGCGGTAGATAGATGTTCAGGTTCCCCGCGATAGGATGATTTTCTGACGGGACACAAAGTGCCTAATACCGCTTCTCCGAACCAAGGAATTAGAGAATGTGATTTGTGATACACGGTCATCGTCGAGAGAGGAGTTTTTCGTTGGTTAAAGCTTAGTTTATATCTGTGATATAGCATGGATACTCCGTGCTATACAACAGTGGCGATGGATCTTGGTGTTTGCCAGCTAAGGAATTTTTCTATTTCGTTTTTATCTTCGTTGCTGAGCGCGGATAGTTCGCCTGTCAGGCTCGACAATAGGTAAATATAGCAGTGTTTCTGAGAAGGACATTATGTGCTGCAAGGAGGATGCCTAGTGTGGTCAGTTAATAGTATGTATGCTGAAAGAAGCGCTGGTTTATACACTGAGTCAATCTATTATAGAGAACTGTATAATTGAAATACAAGTATAGCCTAAGGACATTTATGCTGATGCTGCCATTTTGATTGGGTTCAGTAAGAGAAAATGTGACTCGTCGTCATTATGCATTACAAGGTTGGCTTTGCTTACTGTTGGCTCAGGAGATGCTGTAGTTTAAATGTACACATCACCCTTGGTTAATTTTTACATTGATGACAGTGAAATAACATGTACGGATTATTTGAGAGGAATATTGTCTACAGTCTTTTCAATACACCCTGAACACTTTGCTCTAGAATGGTCTTTAGCGGAAGTGAAGTCACCTGTATAAGGATATTTATACTGTATTTCACTGGGCATTGAAATGGCTGGTATTAGATCTGCAACATCGACAGTATGCCTACCTTTTAATCATTCATTCTTACCGATGTAGTATGTTAAGACTTTTTTATTTTCATTCTTCCAGCTCGTCAGGAGCCAGTGTGGTGGCCATAGACAACAAAATCGAACAGGCTATGGTAAGTTTATATATTATATTAACTCAACTTTCTTATCTGCTATCTATAATACATAAATCACATGCAAATATATATATATGTAAGTATTTCGAAGAATACATTCGGAGAATGATCAGTTCAGAAGAAAACGTTGCATCAGTCAGTTAAATGAATGGATTACATAACCACGTAACCGACCAGAACTGGGAAGTCACGCAAAATACCGATTTATTGCTGATTCTCTTTCCAATATGCCTACTACTGCAGTTGAAAAAACATATCACTCTCGATTTCCGCGTTACTTTGTAACCAATTCAGTTTGGCGCTGTTACATAGATGATAGATCGTGAATAGCTTGATGCTCTGGCAACAATGTAGCAGCATATGGTGTTATGTGCCTTGACGTCAGTTTAATATTTCGTTTGCCAAAGTGTGTCTATGGGGCCTAAACGTTAGCAAGGTATCTCATCATTGAAAGTGGTATCAATATGACATGCAATTTACTGTGGTAGCACAATCGCCTTATTTAAACTTCTTATGTAATGTGTAGTAAGGATCCAGTTCTGTAAAACACTGTTTCGATTTCTACCTGAAGCTACCATTTATTTGAATAAACACGTTGACACAGGGAGATGAGCTTGCGTGCAGACTTTTATTTTCAGTTCCTCATGGTTCCAGTGTTTTATTTTCCCTGGATCCCTGCCTGCTCAGGACGCTCTCTCCCACGCCATCCTGTGCTTGCCTTGTCGTTGTTGCTAGGCAAACAGAAAATCTTCGACACCTGGATATAAATATCGCGGGCTCCGATTGGCTAAAGCCTATATATGGGCCGGCCATTTTGTGTGTTTGGTGACGTTGCGTCCTGGCTTCAGAGGAAGGGGAGGGTTAGACCCTAGGACTATTTGGCCCATAATCTATAGAATCTTTGTTTTGATTTTCACCACATGCTCAGACTCACTTCTTATATTAAAACAGACCACAGAAGCTAGCTACAATAATAAACAATATGTGTTGTATTAAATAGTAATCGTAATTCCCACAGAAAGGGCAGTAGTAATGCTATGCTTACATTATTATCATCATATCAAGAGTATGCTATACTTTTATGGTATTTTGAAAAACAGAACACAAACTTAAAATTGTTTTGAATGTCATTATGGTCATAATATAATATATGCCATTTAGCAGACACTTTTATCCAAAGTGAAAGTTGTGTGAATACATTTCACGTATGGGTGGCCCCGGGAATCAAACCCATAATCCTGGTGTTTAAAGCACTATGCTCTACCAACTGAGCCATACAGGACCATTTGAAGTATTTGAGCAAAACACTAAACACTATCTTTATCTTCTTTTGTATGTATAATTATTGTCATGTTAAACTCAACACTAATGTCTCTGTGTTCTCTGTTCCTCTCTCTGTCCCTTTAGGACCTGGTGAAGAGCCACCTGATGTACGCAGTGAGGGAGGAGGTGGAGGTTCTGAAGGAGCAGATCAAGGAGCTGATCGAGAGGAACTCTCAGCTTGAGCAGGAGAACAGCCTTCTGAAGACCCTAGCCAGCCCAGAGCAGATGGCTCAGTTCCAGGCCCAGACCCAGACGGGCTCCCCTCCCACCTCCACACAGCCACCAGCCCAGACCCAGGCACCTGCCCTACCCCCAGCCCAACCCCAGCCAACCTCACACAACTCTGGACCCTCCGCATAGCATCACCCTCTACCCCGGGAGAGGGGTGGATGAACCAACCTATCAACCAACCAGGGTCTGACTGAGTGTCCTCAGACAGATTCTGTTCTAACACTGCAGAACAACCAGGCCTCCACTGCAGGAGGCTATGCTGTTAAGACAAGAATTTGCACATATTTAACTCTGGGAGCGGCGGCGGGTGGTGTTGTCGTTTCAAGGCGCTTTAAAACACACTATCAAAGACAATCTGCCTAGGAGAGGAGGGATGGGGGCTGTTATAGGAGAATGAACATTGCCCAAAAATACATGGAAGAAAAACATAAACAAAAAAAGTGAACGTGACTCAAAGAATCACTGTGCCTGTGTCAATGGATTTCAAGTGATGTTGACTTCAGTGGTAACAATGATGGAGGGAGATAGTAATGGGAGTCACCATGCTTAGCTGAATCCTGATAATGTAAATAAATACAGCGGTTCTCTTCTGCCTGCGCGATACAGAGAGGGACAGACCGAGAATAGAGCATCTCATGGTGACAACTTGAATAATCTGTGAGGATTTATCATCGTGTGATCGTCCCCATCTGGCATGGGGCGAGAGGAGAGGAGGTCTAGAGGGAGAACACAACACTTCTGTTGACGTCATCATTTTAACTGTGAAGTTGAAGGTAGTAGTAGCCTGCATTTGCTTATTAAAGGAGGGATGATGATGATGAGGGTTTTTCCCCTGTATTTAAGTTTTAGCCCCTCAGCCCTGTACCCTGTTATCTTGGCGGCTTCTCTTCTCATGTAAAGATGCTGTGGGGTAGAGATGTTGGGCTAAGCTGCATTTTCAAAGAGGAGTTGATGGTCTTTCTACATGATGTATATCTCTGTATATTTAGTGTAAGTACTGTGTAATATAGTGAAATAAGGAGCGAAGACCAGATGCTATTTAGGTGAAGTACAAATGAAGAGGGAGCTAGTAATGGGCTGGCCTGAAGATTTGTGCCGTCTCTTTTTAATGCTGTAATTCAGGAGTATGGAGAGCTGTGGAGGTTATTTAACTGACAGACAAACAGACAACTGTATCCATATCCTGGGCTACAACATTAACGCCTACTGTAAACCATCGTTCACTTGAAATTATTTGAAGTATTGCACCCCTCGTGAATTTTTTTTTTCATTTCTCATTTTTTGACAGTGAAGTACTTCACGATCAACTCTCTAACTTAACAAACACCGTACTCTAAATATCATAAAGAAAAACAAATTGATTTTTTGCATTCTATGTATAAGTTGTATGCTCATGTTCTGTGCATGTTTCCTCAAACCAGATGAGGTATTGTAAACATACATAACACAATTGCACTTGACAGTTGCGCTTCACAAATTTCAATAAAAATGATAAAGGAATCAGAATCCTCTTGTTCATGTCTCTTCTTGCTCGTCATGCGTACTTCTATAGTTAAATAGATAACCTTAATTTACTTCTGTAGTTTAAATAATGTACCTTATTTAATCTGTAGGATATTTTTGGTCATAAAGTCAGTCTCGTCCAAAACTGAGATTTGCGAGATGATCTGAAAAAATGGTATGTCACGGAATGAAGGGTACCGTAACAGTTTGTCTTGGGTTTATTTTAATCCTGCCCACAGCTGGCAGCACCCAAGTAATCAATTAGGAGCGCAGCCATGGTAATACCCATGGTCAATTTGGTTTGACATTTGAAATCCTTATGGGGCTAGTTGTAAATTATACAATTTACATGGGACAATATTTTAAAAGGTCAATATTTCCAAATTTCAGTAACTTAAAAACCTTAAACCAACTATAAATTGTAGAAATTAATATCAAAATATTGAAAGTGTTTAATGATACAACTAAAAGATGTGTAACATGAAAATATTGTCCCATTTACATTGTGTAATGTATTGACGGTCCCTAACTATCCCTAGAGATAGGCTATCCAAAGTCGAACCAACTTTGCCACGGTCGCACACCAGCCTGGCTGAAGCTAATTGGCTAAATGATTTGGCTAACTATTCCCAGCTGCGAACACACATGAGACACCCACGTCAAACCACACCCCAAAACCAACTCACATTTGAATTCAGTCATGGATGCTAGCATGAACCAAATCTAAAACGAGGCCAAATCAGGAAGTCACCCTTTAAACATTATGGAGGGGAAATGTAAAACTGGCCTTAGATCAGTGTCTGGACTAGAGCAAAATCATCCTACTGTACACTGAAGAAAGAACATATGAAACCGGCTGCTGCACTGCCTGTATACTGCGAGCTGTTGGTTGAGCTCTTCCTCGCTTCCTGCTTTTCACCAGAGTCAGCCTTAGCTAGCAGCTGCGTAAATTACATGGTCCACAAATCACCCCAACTTCCGAACAACTGGGCATGAAAAGCGCCTTGCTCAGGCTGATGATTCACATGAACAAACAATGATTGTTTTACTCCACACCTCACTGAACAGCATTCCATTAAACTGAAGTTCATCTGCCATCTGCCTTGAAGTAGGATGGTTTGGGAAGACCAATGGTGTAAAGTACTTAAGTAAAAATACTTTAAAGTACTACTTAAGTAGTTTTTTGGGGGTATCTGTACTTTACTATTTCTATTTTTCACAACTTTTACTTCACAACATTCCTAAAGAAAATAATGTACTCTTTACTCCATACATTTTCCCAGACACCCAAAGTACTAGTTTCATTTTGAATGCTTAGCAGGACAGGAAAATGGTCCAATTCACACACTTATCAAGAGAACATCTCTGGTCATCCCTACTGCCTCTGATCTGGCGGACTCACTAAACACAAATGCTTCCTTTGTAAATGATGTCTGAGTGTTGGCGTGTGCCCCTGGCTATCTGTAAATGAAAAAAACAAGATAATTGTGCCGTCTGGTTTGCTTAAAATAAGGAATTTGAAATGATTTATACTTTTACTTTTGATAGTTAAGTATATTTTAGCAATTACATATGCTTAAGTATCAAAAGTAAATTTTAAAACCAAATACTTTAAAACTTTTACTCAAGTAGTATTTTACTGGGTGACTCACTTTTACTTGAGTCATTTTTTATTAAGGTATCTTTACTTTTACTAAACTATGACAATTGGGTACTTTTTCCAACACTGGGGGAGACATAAGGTTGAGAGGCTGAGTAATAAGACATAACCCTTGTTTCATACAGGTACTGTATGTTAGTTGGAGAAAGGACATGACATTAGAATCCTGGTAATTAGTCATGGTACTTTAGCACCTGGAATTAAGACATTTAGACACCTGGAATTCCGCAAGGGCGTGGTTCCTTAGTGATAAGTTACAGTGCATTCGGAAAGTATTCAGACCCTATGACTTTTACCACATTTTTGTTACGTTACAGCCTTATTCTAAAATTTATTAAATTGCTTTTCCCCCTCATCAATCTACACACAATACCCCATAATGACAAAGCAAAAATGGGTTTTTAGAGATTTTTGCAAATTTATAAAAAATACATAACTGAAATATCACATTTACATAAGTATTCAGACCCTTTACTCAGGACTTTGTTGAAGCACCATTGACAGCGATTACTGTCACGCCCTGACTCTGGGGACTCTTATTTGTTGAGTCAGGGTGTGATTTTCTATGTGGTGTAGATCTATGTTTATAGTCTAGTATGTCTAGATCTATGTTGGCCGGTGTGGTTCCCAATCAGAGGCAGCTGTCGCTCGTTGTCTCTGATTGGGGCCATTACTTAGGCAGCCTATTGGCACTAGTGGGTTGTGGGATCTTGTTCCGTGAAAGGTATGTTGTTTGTGTCTACCTTGGACTTCACGTTTCGTTTATTGTTTTATCGAGTGTTTATTCATTTAATAAACATGTATGCATATCACGCTGCGCCTTGGTCCGTCCCGTTTATGAATGAACGTGACAGAAGATCCCACCAAACGAGGACCAAGCAGCGTGCCCAGGCGGAGAGAGTAGCCATGTCACAGGTGGGCAATTGGTGGTCATGGGAGGAGATATTTTCGGGAAAAGGACCCTGGGCGAAGAAGGAAGCCCAGGCAGGAGGAGCAACGGCAACACGGAAGCCGGCCGAGGAGGAGGCCCGAGAAGCAGCCCCAATAAAACATTTTGGGGGGGCTAAAGGGGTGGTCGGGGAGCGAGAGGGAAGAGCCCCGACCACTGCACCCGGTTGGTTTTCAGATTGGGTCCCTACGACCATGGGAAGAGGAGTGGGAACAGTATTATACTGAGGAGTCGGAGGATGACGACGACGACGAGTTTCTGTTCCCTAACTCGTGGGGGCTCCCGGAGGAGTCCTCACGGGAAGAGGAGTGCCGACGACGGAGACCCGAGAGGCAACCCCAAGAACATTTTTTGGGGGGGGGCACACAGGGTGGATGACGAGGCAGCAGGAGGCCGTGGAAGGGCGAATCTGCAGGTTAGGAGAGGAGGCCACCATGTTACGGGGGCTATTGGTTCAGGGGGAGCAGGAGTTATTCAGTCAAAGGGAGGCGCTACAGGAGGCTAAAAGGGAGAAGGAAAGTGTAGAGGCATGGCGAGAGGAGCTGGTTAGGCAGCAGAAGGAGTGGGGGTTAATAAAGGAACCCAGTCCCGCTCCTCGCACCAAGCAAGTGGTGCGTGTCGCCAGTCCGGTCCGGCCCGTTCCTGCTCCCCGCACTAAGCCAGTGGTGCGTGTTCCCAGTACGGCCCGACCCGTTCCTGCTCTTCGCACCAAGCCAGTGGTGCGCGTCGCCAGCCCGGTCCAGCCTGTTCCTGCCCCTCGCACCAAGCCAGTGGTGCGCGTCGCCAGCCCGGTCCAGCCTGTTCCTGCCCCTCGCACCAAGCCAGTGGTGCGCGTCGCCAGCCCGGTCCGGCCTGTTCCTGCTCCTCGCACCAAGCCAGTGGTGCGCGTCGCAGGTCCGGCCCGGCCTGTTCCTGCACCTCGCACCAAGCCAGTGGTGCGCGTCGCCAGCCCGGCCCGGCCTGTTCCTGCTCCTTGCACCATGCCAGTGGTGCGCGTCAACCAGCCTGGCCCGGCCTGTTCCTGCTCCTCGCACCAAACCAGTGGTGCGTGTTCCCAGCCCGGCCCGGCCTGTTCCTGCTCCTCGCACCAAGCCAGTGGTGCGCGTCGCCAGCCCGGCCCGGCCCGGCCTGTTCCTGCTCCTCGCACCAAGGCAGTGGTGCGCGTCGCCAGCCTGGCCCGGCCTGTTCCTGCTCCTCGCACCAAACCAGTGGTGCGCGTTCCCAGCCCGGCCCGGCCTGTTCCTGCTCCTCGCACCAAGCCAGTGGTACGCGTCGCCAGCCCGGCCCGGCCTGTTCCTGCTCCTCGCACCAAGCCAGTGGTGCGCGTCGCCAGCCCGGCCCGGCCTGTTCCTGCTCCTCGCACCAAGCCAGTGGAGCAGGTTCCTAGTCCGGTTCGGCCCGTGCCTGCTCCTCGCACCAGACCAGTGGTGAGTTTGTCCAGTCCGGCACGGCCCGTGCCCGTTCCACCGGTACCTGGTCCGGCACCGGTCAGCTGCTCCACTCCGGAGCCAGAGCAGTCCGCTCCACCGGTGCCTGATCCAGTTCCGGTCAGCTGCTCCAGTCCGGAGCCAGAGCAGTCCGCTCCACCGGTGCCTGATCCAGCTCCGGTCAGCGGCTCCACTCCGGAGCCAGAGCAGTCCGCTCCACCAGGGTCAAGTCCAGATCCGGTCAGCGGCTCCACTCCGGAGCCAGAGCAGTCCGCTCCACCGGTGCCCAGTCCAGCTCCGGTCAGCGGCTCCAGTCCAGACCCAGACGTCAGCCCCTCTCCAGGTTCGGGGTCTCCCACACCAGGGTCCAGACAGGGCTTGGAGTATAGTGGGAGGAAGGAGAGGGGAAGCAGCGCGCCGAGGTCCAGACCAGACCAGGGGCGCAACAGGGAGGCGGAGAATAGGTGGTTGTCACGCCCGGTGCCGGATCCGCCTCCGAGGCGGAATGCCCACCCGGCCCCTACCCTGTTAAGTAAAGGTTGTGCGGGCGGAGTCCGCACCTTTGGGGGTACTGTCATGCCCTGACTCTGGGGACTCTTATTTGTTGAGTCAGGGTGTTATTTTCTATGTGGTGTAGATCTATGTTTATAGTCTAGTATGTCTAGATCTATGTTGGCCGGTGTGGTTCAGAGGCAACTGTCGCTCGTTGTCTCTGATTGGGGACCATACTTAGGCAGCCTATTGGCACTAGTGGGTTGAGGGATCTTGTTCCGTGAAAGGTATGTTGTTTGTGTCTACCTTGGACTTCACGTTTCGTTTCGTTTATTGTTTTGTCGAGTGTTTATTCATTTAATAAACATGTATGCATATCAAGCTGCGCCTTGGTCCGTCCCGTTTATGAACGAACGTGACAATTACAGCCTAGAGACTTCTTTGTTATGACGCTACAAGCTTGGCACACCTGTATTTGGGGAGTTTCTCCCATTCTTCTCTGCAGATCCTCTCAAGCTCTGTCAGGTTGTATGGGGAGCGTCACTGCACAGCTATTTTCAGGTCTCTCCAGAGATGTTCGATCGGGTTCAAGTCCGGGCTCTGGCTGGGCCACTCAAGAACATTCAGAGACTTGTCCCGAAGCAGCTCCTGCGTTGTTTTGGCTGTGTTCTTAGGGTCGTTGTCCTGTTGGAAGGTGAACCTTCGCCCCAGTCCGAGGTCCTGAGCGCTCTGGAGTAGGTTTTCATCAAGGATCTGTCTGTACTTTGCTCCGTTCATCTTTCCCTCGACCCTGACTAGTCTCCCACTCCCTGCCTCTAAAAAACATCCCCACAGCATAATGCTGCCACCACCATGCTTCACCGTAGAGATTGTGCCAGGTTTCCTCCAGACGTGACGCTTGGCATTCAGGCCAAATAGTTCAATCTTGGTTTCATCAGATCAGAGAATCTTGTTTCTCATGATCTGAAAGTCCTTTAGGTGTGTTTTGGCAAACTCCAAGAGGGCTGTCATGTGCCTTTTACTGAGGAGTGGCTTCTGTCTGGCCACTCTACCATAAAGGCCTGATTGGTGGAGTGCTGCAGAGATGGTTGTCCTTCTGGAAGGTTCTTCCATCTCCACAGAGGAACTCTGGAGCTCTGTCAGAGTGACCATCGTGTTCTTGGTCACCTCCCTGACCAAGGCCCTTCTCCCCCGATTGCTCAGTTTGGCCAGGCTGCCAGCTATAGGAAGAGTCTTGGTGGTTCCAAACTTCTTCCATTTAAGAATGATGGAGGCAGAGGCCTCCCAAGTGGCACAGCGGTCTAAGGCACTGCACCACAGTGCTTGAGGCGTCACTACAGCCCCAGGTTCGATCCCAGGCTGTATAACAACCTGCCGTGACCGGGAGACCCATGAGGCGGCGCACAATTGGACCAGCGTTGTCCGGGTTAGGGGAGGGTTTGGCCGGCCGGGATGTCCTTGTCCGATCGCGCTCTAGAGACTCCTTGTGGTGGGCTGGGTAACTGCAAGCTGACTTCGGTCACCAGTTGTATGGTGTTTCCTCCGACACATTGGTGCGGCTGGCTTCCGGGTTAAGCGAGCAGTATGTCAAGAAGCAGAGCGGCTTGGCAGGGTCGTGTTTTGGAGGACGCATGGCTCTCGACCTTCGCCTCTCTTGCAGCGATGGGACAAGACTGTAACTACCAATTGGATATCACGAAAATGGGGTAAAAGTAAAAAAATATATATATAGAATGATTGAGGCCACTGTTTTCTTGGGGACCTCCAATGCTGCAGAAATGTTTTGGTACCCTTCCGCAGATCTGTGCCTCGACACAATCCTGTCTCAGAGCTCTACGGACAATTCCTTCGACCTCATCGCTTGGTTTTTGCTCTGACATGCACTGTCAACTGTGGGACCTTATATAGACAGTTGTGTGCCTTTCCAAATCATATTCAATCAATTGAATTTACCACAGGTGGTCTCCAATCAAGTTGTAGAAACATCTCAAGGATGGTCAATGGAAACAGGATGCATCTGCGCTCAATTTCGAGTCTCATAGCAAAGGGTCTGAATACTTATTTCTTAAAACCAGTTTTTGCTTTGTCAGTATGGGGTATTGTGTGTAGATTGATGAGGATTTTTATTTATTTAATATATTTTAGAATAAGGCTATAAAGTAACAAAATGTGGAAAAAGTCAAGGGGTCTTTCCGAATGCACTGTATATAAAACACACACACACACACACACACACACACACACACACACCAGGAAACAAAGAGCTAGGAATCCCCAAATTAACCACACTGTAAACAGGCTTAATTTGCAGACAACATGAACTGGGATCGGAGCAGCCAAAGTGGAATTGAAACCAGACAAACAAACATTTCCCAAACGAGTCACATTTATTTAAAAAAAAGGTTCTCACGCAACACAGATAAATATATAAACACAGCAGTATGGCACATTGTCAGCAGCAAGTCACATCTTGGACTGCACACACTCTCTCACACACACACATACACTCACAGACTCACACATACACTCACAGACTCACACATACACTCACAGACTCACACATGAGCAGGTGTAAGACACACTGTACAGGGTTCATCCAGCCAGTTGTTGTGGTTCAGACTGTCAGTAGAAAAGCTTTCATCTTCTCGGCCTGAAACTCTGTAAACGTGATCGAGGACGGCGAGGGGGGAAGGGGAGTGGTCCATTCCTCTCCCAGGCCTTCCCTGATGGACAAAGAGCTGTCCTGAGTCAGGCCTCCTGGAGGTGTTAGGGACGTAGGGTGGCGAGCAGCCCCAGGTCTGGTGAGGGGGTGTGAGGGGGAAAGGGAAGTCTGGTGGAGCCTCTGGATCACATTCCCATCCTGATGCTCTGGATGATCTGAAAAATGGCTGAGAGAGAAAGTGGCTGTTGTTAACACTGAACAACATCCAGTCAGGCGAAGTCACTGAACAGAAAACTGAAGTGAAACTGAAATCTGGTTAGTTTCCTAGGTGAGTAATATCAAGACTAATGTGAAACAGAAAGTTGAACTCCTGATTGAATGAATGAGTTTCCACAGTTCTCTCACACATCTCCACAGAATCTGGGCCTCACCTGATCCACAGACGACGAAGACGAACAGAGCCAGGAGCCACGGCCCCACGGGGTACTTCTCCTCCTGAGGTCGCTGAGAGGGAGTGGGGAGAGAAAACAACAATGTTCAACCAATGAGATGTATAGGTCAAATGTCATTAAAACGTCACTATTTGATATGTGTTGTCTTTAGTGCTGAGTGATTAGTGCCATTTGAGGGCGTTTCGATTCGATTATTACAAAATAATCACGGTTTCCGATTTAAATTTCAATAACTTTTTAATACATTAAATGCACTATGAATTATGTGGGTTGAATGCTGTAACAACACAGAATAAAACAATTAATAAAAGTACCATGATGGTAGAGTAGAGTATTACTTTATTAATCCCAACTTGGGAAATTGTTTTATCACAGCATGCATCATCAATAACTTCCAAGGACAGGATACGTAACAATGACAGACACACAAAAAAACAACATATTAAGACACATGAAGGTACAGTGGGGGAAAAAAGTATTTAGTCAGCCACCAATTGTGCAAGTTCTCCCACTTTAAAAGATGAAAGAGGCCTGTAATTTTCATCATAGGTACACGTCAACTATGACAGACAAATTGAGATTTTTTTTCTCCAGAAAATCACATTGTAGGATTTGTAATGAATTTATTTGCAAATTATGGTGGAAAATAAGTATTTGGTCACCTACAAACAAGCAAGATTTCTGGCTCTCACAGACCTGTAACTTCTTCTTTAAGAGGCTCCTCTGTCCTCCACTCGTTACCTGTATTAATGGCACCTGTTTGAACTTGTTATCAGTATAAAAGACACCTGTCCACAACCTCAAACAGTCACACTCCAAACTCCACTATGGCCAAGACCAAAGAGCTGTCAAAGGACACCAGAAACAAAATTGTAGACCTGCACCAGGCTGGGAAGACTGAATCTGCAATAGGTAAGCAGCTTGGTTTGAAGAAATCAACTGTGGGAGCAATTATTAGGAAATGGAAGACATACAAGACCACTGATAATCTCCCTCGATCTGGGGCTCCACGCAAGATCTCACCCCGTGGGGTCAAAATGATCAGCAAAAATCCCAGAACCACACGGGGGGACCTAGTGAATGACCTGCAGAGAGCTGGGACCAAAGTAACAAAGCCTACCATCAGTAACACACTACGCCGCCAGGGACTCAAATCCTGCAGTGGCAGACGTGTCCCCCTGCTTAAGCCAGTACATGTCCAGGCCCGTCTGAAGTTTGCTAGAATGCATTTGGATGATCCAGAAGAGGATTGGGAGAATGTCATATGGTCAGATGAAACCAAAATATAACTTTTTGGTAAAAACTCAACTCGTCGTGTTTGGAGGACAAAGAATGCTGAGTTGCATCCAAAGAACACCATACCTACTGTGAAGCATGGGGGTGGAAACATCATGCTTTGGGGCTGTTTTTCTGCAAAGGGACCAGGACGACTGATCCATGTAAAGGAAAGAATGAATGGGGCCATGTATTGTGAGATTTTGAGTGAAAACCTCCTTCCTTCAGCAAGGGCATTGAAGATAAAACGTGGCTGGGTCTTTCAGCATGACAATGATCCCAAACACACCGCCCGGGCAACGAAGGAGTGGCTTCGTAAGAAGCATTTCAAGGTCCTGGAGTGGCCTAGCCAGTCTCCAGATCTCAACCCCATAGAAAATCTTTGTAGGGAGTTGAAAGTCCGTGTTGCCCATCGACAGCCCCAAAACATCACTGCTCTAGAGGAGATCTGCATGGAGGAATGGGCCAAAATACCAGCAACAGTGTGTGAAAACCTTGTGAAGACTTACAGAAAACGTTTGACCTGTGTCATTGCCAACAAAGGGTATATAACAAAGTATTGAGAAACTTTTGTTATTGACCAAATACTTATTTTCCACCATAATTTGGAAATAAATTCATTAAAAATCCTACAATGTGATTTTCTGGATTTTTTTTCTCATTTTGTCTGTCATAGTTGACGTGTACCTATGATGAAAATTACAGGCCTCTCTCATCTTTTTAAGTGGGAGAACTTGCACAATTGGTGGCTGACTAAATACTTTTTTCCCCCACTGTACATGCACCTTAGTATCCGTAAAAGAATAAAGTCCATTTCAAGTGCTGTTTTCTATCCTACTCTGGAGGAAAAACAAGCAAAAACACTTCACAATAAAACTGTTAATCAGTTACACTCGTTAAAAAAGCCTCATGGCTGTGGGTAAAAATGACCATCTAAACCTCTCTGTGGAACTTCTGGGCAGGATGAACCTGCTACTGAAGCTTCTCCTGTGGTGCTTCTCATCATCTTATCTCTATAGAGCCGCTGCCTATGCTGTCTGACAAAATCACTATTTTAGTAGTTCTTCAAAGTAAATAAGGCATACTTTTATCACTGCTAAATACCAACTATCAATCACTTAGATCAAGTATTTTCAGGTAGAGACACCTTGCCAAGCAACTGCTCTCAATCACACTTTCTTCTATCTCCTCTCTCTCTGTCTTCCCCACACTAACCTAATGTAGCAGGCATAAAATAAACATGTGGGACGTGTTCGAGAGCTTCAAAACTGTGACGTATCATGGGTAAATTGTGACAGACTGACTAATCAACAAATAATATTGAGTAGTTATTTAGGATGCAAGGTGACTTGTAGATCAGTCAGTCTCAATTCACCTTTAAAGTCGGCTGCAATGTCAAACGCGCCCACAGACTGGACAAGTAGGCGTGCAATGGATTATGGTCATTGTAGTTACATTGAGGGAAAAAAGTATTTGATCCCCTGCTGATTTTGTACGTTTTTCCACTGACAAAGACATGATCAGTCTATAATTTTAATGGTAGGTTTATTTGAACAGTGAGAGACAGAATAACAACAAAAAAATCCAAAAAAACGCATGTCGAAAATGTTATAAATTGATTTGCATTTTAATGAGGGAAATAAGTATTTGACCCCTCTGCAAAACATGACTTAGTACTTGGTGGAAAACCCTTGTTGGCAATCACAGAGTTCAGACATTTCTTGTAGTTGGTCATCAGGTTTGCACACATCTCAGGAGGGATTTTGTTCCACTCCTCTTTGCAGATCTTCTCCAAGTCATTAAGGTTTTGAGGCTGACGTTTGTCAACTTGAACCTTCAGCTCCATCCACAGATTTTCTATGGGATTAAGGTCTGGAGACTGGCTAGGCCACTCCAGGACCTTAATGTGCTTCTTCTTGAGCCACTCCTTTGTTGCCTTGGCCGTGTGTTTTGGGTCATTGTCATGCTGGAATACCCATCCACGACCCATTTTCAATGCCCTGGCTGAGGGAAGGAGGTTCTCACCCAAGATTTGACGGTACACATGGCCCCGTCCATCGTCCCTTTGATGCGGTGAAGTTGTCCTGTCCCCTTAGCAGAAAAACACCCCCAAAGCATAATGTTTCCACCTCCATGTTTGACGGTGGGGATGGTGTTCTTGGGGTCATAGGCAGCATTCCTCCTCCTCCAAACACGGCGAGTTGAGTTGATGCCAAAGAGCTCGATTTTGGTCTCATCTGACCACAACACTTTCACCCAGTTCTCCTCTGAATCATTCAGATGTTCATTGGCAAACTTCAGACGGGCCTGTATATGTGCTTTCTTGAGCAGGGGGACCTTGCGGGCGCTGCAGGATTTCAGTCCTTCACGGCGTAGTGTGTTACCAATTGTTTTCTTGGTGACTATGGTCCCAGCTGCCTTGAGATCATTGACAAGATCCTCCTGTGTAGTTCTGGGCTGATTCCTCACCGTTCTCATGATCATTGCAACTCCACGAGGTGAGATCTTGCATGGAGCCCCAGGCCGAGGGGAGATTGACAGTTATTTTGTGTTTCTTCCATTTTCGAATAATCGCACCAACTGTTGTCACCTTCTCACCAAGCTGCTTGGCGATGGTCTTGTAGCCCATTCCAGCCTTGTGTAGGTCTACAATGTTGTCCCTGACATCCTTGGAGAGCTCTTTGGTCTTGGCCATGGTGGAGAGTTTGGAATCTGATTGATTGATTGCTTCTGTGGACAGGTGTCTTTTATACAGGTAACAAGCTGAAATTAGGAGCACTCCCTTTAAGAGTGTGCTCCTAATCTCAGCTCGTTACCTGTATAAAAGACACTTGGGAGCCAGAAATCTTTCTGATTGAGAGGGGGTCAAATACTTATTTCCCTCATTAAAATGCAAATCAATTTATAACATTTTTGACATGCGTTTTTCTGGATTTTGTTGTTGTTATTCTGTCTCTCACTGTTCAAATGAACCTACCATTAAAATTATAGACTGATCATTTCTTTGTCAGTGGGCAAACGTACAAAATCAGCAGGGGATCAAAAACTTTTTCCCCTCACTGTAATTACCACGTTTTCTGTGCTAAGCTATGTAGAATGTTAGCCTGTAGGAAACTACAACTCCCTATTACATCGCACAGTTCAGGCATGATCTGATTTATCTCTATAGAAACTGTGCATTGAGCTCATATAAAATAAAAAATGGAATTCAAATAATTGAACCTATGTCGGTCAATTAGTTGTTTAAAAACCGAAAAATAACAAAAATGTTGGTTAATTGCTCAGCACTAGTTGTCATAGGACCCTTAGGATAATTATTCTGAATGAATCGTGGTAAAATAATTTATTCTGTTAGTCAACTGTTTGCGGTAGTTCTATAGATATGATGTCAGTTTAGGACCTGATTGGGAGCAAGTCTAGTGTAACAATGGCCATGAAACCTCCCCTGTAGGAGGAGGAAACCTTGAGAGGAACCAGACTCTGAGGGGGGCCCATCCTCCACAGGCTGGCCACACACACCGAACATAAGGTCGGACATAAGGTTAGAGTTAGTACGACGGTCAAGGTCAGACAGTTGTTTAAGGGTGGTCAAATCAAGGCAGAATATGGCCCTACAGGAAACTTGGTGGAGGAAGACCAACCAGGTTGAACAAACATCCAAGGGAGGAAGGTTCTTACAGTGTTATTATCTCTAGACTTACATCAAGAACAAGTGCTGAATAGGACAAGTTTCCGACCAGGTTTTAAACCCTGCCCTCATCACTGTGTGGGTGTTTTTTACCCAGTCACACCAGAATAGGCCTGAGTGGATCTAATAATAATCAGAGTTATGCAGAGTTAGCATGGCTGTCTAGACCTGCAGCACGTGACTCGCCAACATAAACTATTACAACCACAAGGTCTGGTCTGGGTGACGTCATACAGTTGGACAGCACCCATATGCTCTCTGATGGTGGTGTGGTATTATTGTGGATAACACAATAGCTATCTAGAATATACAGTGCAAACCCCAAGTATTCCTTTATTCTAATACACACAATGACAACAATCTGTATCCCACAGTGAGCTAGCTATTCCATACAGTGTCACCTTACAGAATGCAGTCATGTTGAAGGCAGGTAAAGATTTCAGGTATAGTTTCATAATTCAAGGTTGACAGAAAAAAGCAGGCATCTCAAGGAGCACCAATAGAACAAATCAGCCTGCCTTAAAAGGAATCTGTTGGAGGGTGGATAGATTGGGAATCAAATACTGTAACATTATATTCAGCAGTTATGAAAATGTAATAAAATGACTAACACCTCCCATTTCCCTAAGGCTATTGCAGCACACAATTAAACAAGTGTACAGTCGTGGTCAAAAGTTTTGAGAATGACACAAGTATTAGTCTTCACAAAGTTTGCTGCTTCAGTGTTTTTAGATATTTTTGTCAGATGTTACTATGGTATACTGAAGTATAATTACAAGCATTCCATAAGTGTCAAAGGCTTTTATTGACAATTACATTAAGTTTATGCAAAGAGTCAATATTTGCAGTGTTGACCCTTCTTTTTCAAGACCTCTGCAATCCACCCTGGCATGCTGTCAATTAACTTTTGGGCCACATCCTGACTGATGGCAGCCCATTCTTGCATAATCAATGCTTGGAGTTTGTCAGAATTTGTGGGTTTTTGTTTGTCCACCCGCCTCTTGAGGATTGACCACAAGTTCTCAATGGGATTAAGGTCTGGGGAGTTTCCTGGCCATGGACCCAAAATGACGATGTTTTGTTCCCCGAGCCACTTAGTTATCACTTTTGCCTTATGGCAAGGTGCTCCATCATGCTGGAAAAGGCAATGTTCGTCACCAAACTGTTCTTGGATGGTTGGGAGAAGTTGCTCTCTGTCACACCCTGGCTCTGGGACTCTATATGTTGAGCCAGGGTGTGTTCATTCTATGTGTTTATTTCTATGTTGGTAATTCTGTTGTGTTTATTTCTATGTTGGCTAGAGTGACTCCCAATCAGAGGCAACGAGTGTCAGCTGTCGTTGGTTGTCTCTGATTGGGAGCCATATTTATACTGTCTATTTTCCCTTTGTGTTTGTGGGTTCTTGTTCCGTGTTCGGTCATTGTTACCGTGGACTTCACGAGTCGTTTCTTGTTTTGTTGATTGTGTTCTATTATCGCTAAAGATAATAAAGTTAAACATGTTCGTTCATCACGCTGCGCCTTGGTCTGTTCATTACGACGATCGTGACAGAAGAACCCACCATGCAACGACCAAGCAGCGTGTCCAGGGGCAGCTCTTGGGCTGGACAATGGGAGGAAGCGCCGGGAGAAGAGACGGTGGAGGCGCGCCGTAGAGAGGAGCAGCGGCGCCAAACGGGTCAACGTCGGACAGGCGAGAGGCAACCCCAGAAAATGTTTAGGGGGGGGCACACGGCATGGACGACGGGGCTGACGGAGGCAGAAGAGGGGCGGATTCAGAAGGCCACCAGGTTACGGATACACCGCCCTGTACGTCCTGTGCGGATGCCTCACACAGAGTGTGTGAGGGTAGGCATTCAGCCAGGACGGGTTGTGGCCGCTCTTCACTCCAGGTCTCCTATCCGTCTCCACAGCCCGGTTCGGCCTGTCCCTGCTCCACGCACCAAGCCTACGGTGTGCGTCGCCAGCCCAGCCCGGCCTGTCCCTGCTCTACGCACCAAGCCTACGGTGTGCGTCGCCAGCCCGGCCCGGCCTGTTCCTGCCACTCGCACCAAGTCTACGGTGTGCGTCGCCAGCCCAGCCCGGCCTGTCCCTGCTCTACGCACCAAGCCTACGGTGTGCGTCGCCAGCCCAGTCCGGCCTGTCCCTGCTCTACGCACCAAGCCTACGGTGTGCGTCGCCAGCTCAGTCCGGCCTGTCCCTGCTCCACGCACTAAGCCTACGGTGTGCGTCGCCAGCCCGGCCCGGCCTGTTCCTGCCACTCGCACCAAGTCTACGGTGCGCGTCGCCAGCCCGGCCCGGCCTGTTCCTGCCACTCGCACCAAGTCTACGGTGCGCGTCGCCAGCCCGGCCCGGCCTGTTCCTGCCACTCGCACCAAGTCTACGGTGCGCGTCGCCAGCCCGGCCTGGCCTGTTCCTGCCACTCGCACCAAGTCTACGGTGCGCGTCGCCAGCCCGGCCCGGCCTGTTCCTGCCACTCGCACCAAGTCTACGGTGCGCGTCGCCAGCCCGGCCCGGCCTGTTCCTGCCACTCGCACCAAGTCTACGGTGCGCGTCGCCAGCCCGGCCCGGCCTGTTCCTGCTACTCGCACTAAGCCAGGGGTGCGAGACGTCAGCCTGGTAAGGCCTGTTCCTGCTACTCGCACTAAGCCAGGGGTGCGAGACGTCAGCCTGGTAAGGCCCGTCCCTCCTCCACGCACCAAGCCAGGGGTGCGAGTCGTCAGCCTGGTAAGGCCCGTTCCTCCTCCACGCACTAAGCCAGGGGTGCGAGTCGTCAGCCTGGTAAGGCCCGTTCCTCCTCCACGCACTAAGCCAGGGGTGCGAGTCGTCAGCCTGGTAAGGCCCGTTCCTCCTCCACGCACCAAGCCAGGGGTTCGCGTCGTCAGTCCAGCACAACCCGTGCCTGGGTCACCGGTGCCTGGTAAGGTACCGGTCAACTGCTCCACTATGGAACTGAAGCTAACCGCTCCTGCTAAGTCCAGTTCAGCTCCAGCCGGCGGGGCCAGACTGGACCAGGGGCGCTATGGGGGGTTTATTGGAGGGTGGTGGTCAAGGCCGGAGCCAGAACCGCCGCCGAGGAGGTATGCCCGCCCAGCCCTCCCCTGTTTTGTTCAGGTTGAGGCGCGGTCGCAGTCCGCGCCTTTAGGGGGGAGTACTGTCACACCCTGGCTCTGGGACTCTATATGTTGAGCCAGGGTGTGTTCATTCTATGTGTTTATTTCTATGTTGGTAATTCTGTTGTGTTTATTTCTATGTTGGCTAGAGTGACTCCCAATCAGAGGCAACGAGTGTCAGCTGTCGTTGGTTGTCTCTGATTGAGAGCCATATTTATACTGTCTATTTTCCCTTTGTGTTTGTGGGTTCTTGTTCCGTGTTCGGTCATTGTTACCGTGGACTTCACGAGTCGTTTCTTGTTTTGTTGATTGTGTTCTATTATCACTAAAGATAATAAAGTTAAACATGTTCGTTCATCACGCTGCGCCTTGGTCTGTTCATTACGACGATCGTGACACTCTCTGAGGATGTGTTGGTACCATTCTTTATTCATGGCTGTGTTCTTAGGCAAAATTGTGAGTGAGCCCACTCCCTTGGCTGAGAATCAACCCCACACATGAATGGTCTCAGGATGCTTTACTGTTGGCATGACACAGGACTGATGGTAGCGCTCACCTTGTCTTCTCCGGACAAGCTTTTTTCCGGATGCTCCAAACAATCGGAAAGGGGATTCATCAGAGAAAATGACTTTACCCCAGTCCTCAGCAGTCCAATCCCTGTACCTTTTGCAGAATATCAGTCTGTCCCTGATGTTTTTCCTTGAAAGAAGTGGCTTCCTCGCTGCCCTTCTTGACACCAGGCCATCCTCCAAAAGTCTTCGCCTCACTGTGCGTGCAGATGCACTCACACCTGCCTGCTGCCATTCCTGAGCAAGCTCTGCACTGGTGGTGCCCTGATCCCGCAGCTGAATCAACTTTAGGAGACGGTCCTGGTGCTTTCTTGGGCGCCCTGAAGCCTTCTTCACAACAATTGAACCTCTCTCCTTGAAGTTCTTGATGATCCGATAAATGGTTGATTTAGGTGCAATCTTACTAGCAGCAATATCCTTGCCTGTGAAGCCCTTTTTGTGCAAAGCAATGATGACGGCACGTGTTTCCTTGCAGGTAATCATGGTTAACAGTGGAAGAACAATGATTTCAAGCACCACCCTCCTTTTAAAACTTCCAGTCTGTTATTCTAACTCAATCAGCATGACAGAGTGATCTCCAGCCTTGTCCTCGTCAACACTCTCACCTGTGTTAACGAGAGAATCACTGACATGATGTCAGCTGGTCCTTTTGTGGCAGGGCTGAAATGCAGTGGAAATGTTTTTTTGGGATTAAGTTCATTTTCATGGCAAAGAGGGACTTTGCAATTAATTGCAATTCATCTGATCACTCTTCATAACATTCTGGAGTATATGCAAATTGCCATCATAAAAACTGAGGCAGCAGACTGTGAAAATTAATATTTGTGTCATTCTCAAAACCTTTGACCACGACTGTACAGTATCTCTATCTAAACTAATACAGGCCAGTGTAACCTATTCATATGAGGAAGTGAAACCTACATTCCAGGGTTACATAATAATCAGTATCACTACCTGTCATATATCCTGTGTGTGTGTGTGTGTGTGTGTGTGTGTATGTGTATGTGTGTGTGTGTGTGGGGGGGGGACCTGGGCAGGATACAGATGGACCATAGAGTTCATCAACAACCTCAGGCTCTCTTTATGGACTGAACAGCCAGATGATGACACCATCCATATTGACAATCTAGACCGTTATCTACGTGGCATTGATTTCTCATAAATTATTGATCAGGAGAATCCCGGGCTGTAAACCTTGTGGCAAATCGCCTGTTTGACCATGAAGACCACCAGACCATAAAGGAAACATACAGCATTCAATGATCAACAAGCCAACACGTTAACCAATTGCTCATGAATAACAATACATGGAGAAAGGCTTGAACACTCATTCATTGCGCCCTGTGTCGTGTGATTGATCTGAACGATTTAAAATTAATCATATGAAAAGCAACATGCCGAGTCTGATGTGATGAGAGAGATGGAGCGGCGTTATCGATAGCCAATTTGAGCCATAACATACATAACAACATCAGATATAGATACACAATCAATCATTTATGAAATGGATGGGTCACATTTATTGAAATTATGCCATTCTCAGTGATGATTAACTGAATCGATGTCATCATACTTGCACCTCCTTTCGTCTGATGATGGAACCCACACAGCCTGAAGAAAAGCTTAGCCTCACCAGGGTCTTTGCAACGTTGCCTCTCTGCGTGATGTTTTTGCTGTGCTTTTCGTTTGCCATACGGATCCTTTGTTTTGCTACCATCTTCTGAGAATGTTATATTGATTTAAAAGTATTATACACTGGCGTTATTTTGATGCAGTGATGATGAAGCCGCGAGACCCCACTTCTCTCTGTCTGCACCTGCTGACGCATGCGTGGACGGAAGTGCGCTTCCATGGAGCGGGGAGCGCGCGCGCTGCTAAACTGATTTTTTTCTTCCTCATCTCTCAATCTAACCAGCCATTTAGTCAAACTATTTATTCTTAAAAATGTAATGGATTAATAGTTATGACATTTGCCAGAGAAACACACATTTAACTGTAGTCTCAGTTGTCACCAATACACAATCAGTGGGCTATTAAGTTCTTCTACCTTTCTCATAAAGAAGCTGTTGTCAGGGCCTTACCTATGTGCTGCACATGCCTGGGGTGTCTGGAGAAACAGCATCATGTGTTTATCTGAACAAACCTTACATACAGGACAGTGACTGTGGTGGTCTAGAAAATGATGCAAAATTAGGTTAGAAACATTTGAGTGACCTGTTTTTTTATTTTAAATACAGAATAGTTTAAGTCTGAATTTCAACTGCCTCCACCACTTATAACTATCAGCTTCTGGGGGTTTTAATACTCACAAAATTATATAATATCTTTAGATGTGATTAGCTTAAGTACTGAGAAAGAGAGGAGAGAGAAGAAGAAGAAGAAGAAGAAGAAGAAGAAGAAGAAGAAGAAGAAGAAGAAGAAGAAGATGAGAGGGTAGAAGATAACTCAGTGTAGTCAGCATTGCTACAATTGGACCCATGGTGCAATGAGTGGTTGCCTAGCAACTGCATCTAGGGGTGGGCCAGCCAGCGTTTCACAGCAGCACTGTGACTGGGCAGGGAGGACTTCAGACAAAGCTCAACCCATGAATGGATTCCATTCTCTTTACTTTACTTTATTTATATACAATTAATAAACATCTAATAGCATTGTTTTATCTATTAAAAGTCTGTTACAGCCTATGTAAGATTTCCAGTAATTTCAACCAATGAATTGTGTGTTCTGTGTTCACAGTGTGTAATGTTGACTTCATGCAAGTGTTTTACTAATTGTGTTGTTCTGGCGTTGCACAGCACTGAACATTGTGAAGCCAAACACATCAGTTCACTTTGCAACAACAGTTTGGCTCCTTTTCCCCACAGTATCTAGGCCTATATTCAGCCAAATTGCAGTACAACAACCTCCAGTAGGAATAACTCAGCTTTGACACACTTGTGTGTTTGTGTGTGTTTATTGTGACTATGCGATGAGTGTGTGTGGTCTGCCTTGCTCCTGTATGTGTTTCAAAGCTTCACACCATGTGTAGGGCAGTCTCAGCCCAAGGACACACATAAAGCAGAAGACAGGGTAAAAGGAGAGGAGAGCAGGAGACAAGAGGTGAGGAGATCAGGGGAAAGGAGGGAGGGGAAGAGAGAGGAGAGGGGAGGAGAGGAGGGAGCAAGGAAAGGTAGAGGAGAAAAGGCAGCAATGAGAGATGAGAGCGAGAAAGCGAGAGAGAGAGAGAGAGAGAGAGAGAGAGAGAGAGAGAGAGAGAGAGAGAGAGAGAGAGAGAGAGAGAGAGAGAGAGAGAGAGAGAGAGAGAGAGAGAGATAAATATTGGAGATTGGGGTCCTACCTGCCTGCTCCTATTGAGGATCCATGACTATATTGCTTATTCTACTCAGGCATGTCCCAGCCTACCTCAGCAATGAGGAGCATGTCAATGACTCCTCTCATGTACAGAGAGGCTGAATGTGACCCCTCTGAGTTTAGCTTGTGAGTGTGAACCATATGAATTCAACATGCTTTGGCGGGAAGTCATCATATCTGTGTCCCTGGGCTCTAATCAATGGGAATGAGGATGGATTTCACAGTAACATACTGGGTTGTTGTAGTGCTAGTAGGACACTCTCACCTGGTTTAACAGACTCACACAATACAGTAGAGTCATTGCCTGGGGAAATCATCTCAATGGCAGTCTGAACATTGTCAACGCTTGATGGTATGTTGGCGAAAAGAAACTCAACCCTGGTTTTGGGACAGTTTCATTAGTAGTCAGTGGAGTCGTCTTTCACCCTGTAGTTCCCTGTAGCCTTTGTTGTCTCTGATCCATGGCTGGGTCTGTCACGCCCTGACTCAGGGGACGCTTAAATGTTGAGTCAGGGTGTGTATATTCTTTGTTGTGCGTTTTCTATGTTTATTATCTAGTATGTGTATTTCTATGTTGGTCGGTGTGGTTCCCAATCAGAGGCAGCTGTCAATCGTTGTCTCTGATTGGGGACCATACTTAGGTAGCCTATGGGCACTATTGAGTTGTGGGATCTTGTTCCGTGTAAGGTATGTTGTGTGTGCTACCTTGGACTTCACGTTTCGTTTCCTTTGTTGTTTTGTCGTGTGTTTATTAAGTTCAATAAACATGTACGCATATCACGCTGTGCCTTGGTCTGACCCGTCATTCAACAAACGTGACAGAAGATCCCACCAAACGAGGACCAAGCAGCGTGCCCAGGCGGAGCGAGTAGCCATGTCACAGATGGGCAATTCGTGGTCATGGGAAGAGATATTTGCGGGGAGAGGACCATGGGCTAAGGTAAATGCCCAGGCAGGAGAGGAGCAACGGCAACACGGAGGAGGCCAGTCGAGGAGGAAGCCCGAGAAGCAGCCCCAATAACATTTTGGGGGGGGGCACACGGGGTGGTTGGCGGAGCCTAGGGTTAGAGCAGAGCCAACTCCCCGTACTCACGCGAAGAGGCGTATGACTGGGCAAGTCGCCAGTGCGCCGGCACAGTCCTGTACGTCCTGTGCTTGCACCACGCACGTGCCGTGCGAAGATGGGCATCCAGCCAGGACGGGGTGTGCCGGCTCAACGCTCCTGGTCTCCAGTACGCCTCCTCGGTCCCGCATATCCTGCGGCAGTTCTACGAACTGTATCGCCAGTGCGCGTGCACAGCCCAGTGTGCCCTGTGCCAGCACTCCGCACGTGTAGTGCGAAAGTGGGCAGCCAGCCAGGACGGGTTGTGCCAGCTCTCCGCTCTAGACCTCCAGTCCGCCTCCACAGTCTGGCCCCGCACGTTCCTGCTCCTCGCACCAAGCCAGTGGTGCGCGTCGCCAGCCCGGCCCGGCCCGTTCCTGTCCCTCGCACCAAGCCAGTGGTGCGTGTTCCTAGTCCGGCCCGTGCCTGCTCCTCATACCAGACCAGTGGTGCGTTTGTCCAGTCCGGAGCCAGAGCAGTCCGCTCCACCGGTGCCTGATCCAGCTCCGGTCAGCTGCGCCACTCCGGAGCCAGAGCAGTCCGCTCCACCGGGGTCCAGTCCAGCTCCGGTCAGCTGCTCTACTCCGGAGCCAGAGCAGTCCGCTCCACCGGTGCCTGATCTAGCTTCGGTCAGCTGCGCCACTCTGGAGCCAGAGCAGTCCGCTCCACCGGGGTCAAGTCCAGCTCCGGTCAGCGGCTCCACTCCAGAGCCAGAGCAGTCCGCTCCACCGGTGCCTGATCCAGCTCCGGTCAGCGGCTCCACTCCGGAGCCAGAGCAGGCAGCTCCACCGGTGCCTAGTCCAGCTCCGGTCAGCGGCTCCAGTCCAGACCATGACGTCAGCCCCTCTCCAGGTTCGGGGTCTCCCACACCAGGGTCCAGACAGGGCCTGGCGTATCGTGGGAGGAAGGAGAGGGGAAGTAGTGCGCCGAGGTCCAGACCAGACCTGGGGCGCAACAGGGAGGCGGAGAGTGAGAGGTCGTCACGCCCCGAGCCGGATCCGCCTCCGAGGCGGAATGCCCACCCGGCCCCTACCCTGTTATGTTTATGTTGTGCGGTCGGAGTCCGCACCTTTGGGAGGGGGGTACTGTCACGCACTGACTCAGGGGACGCTTAAATGTTGAGTCAGGGTGTGTATATTCTTTGTTGTGCGTTTTCTATGTTTATTATCTAGTATGTGTATTTCTATGTTGGCCGGTGTGGTTCCCAATCAGAGGCAGCTGTCGCTCGTTGTCTCTGATTGGGGACCATACTTAGGCAGCCTGTGGGCACTATTGAGTTGTGGGATCTTGTTCCGTGTAAGGTATGTTGTGTGTGCTACCTTGGACGTTTCGTTTCATTTGTTGTTTTGTCGTGGTGTTTATCAGTTAATAAACATGTACGTATATCACGCTGCGCCTTGGTCTGCCCGTCATTCAACGAACGTGACAGGGTCAGACCTTTGATTTACCCTATGACTGCTTAAACCCCATTCTAACCCCTCAACACCATGGAATGAGGCCATCTCTGTTATGGTACTTTGTCACAGAAAACAAAATACCTGCAGGACAGGAGGTGTAACCTATTATAGTGTACTCACCCAGACCCATAGACACATACACTAACAGGAATGTTGACATGCAGTGCTAATAACACACTATACAGTTCAGGCTCCAGTGCAACCCCATCCTTTGTGACAGTAAAACCCTGTCCATTGTAAGACAATTCCACCCTCTACAGTACACCATCTATTTCTGGAGTGAAACAGAGAGAATATCTGACCTACTTTCAGACCTGTTTACCTCCAACTTACCCCCTAATTATGCTATTACTCCCCCCACTCTACAGACATGTGTGTATATGTATGCACAGTATATGTACACTGAGTGTACAAAACATTAAGAACACCTTCCTAATACTGAGATCCCCTCTGAATAGCCTCAATTTGTCAGGGCATGGACTCTACAAGGTGTCAAAAGCATTCCACAGGGATGCTGGACCATGTTGACTCAAATGCTTCCCACAGTTGTGTCAAGTTGGCTGGATGTCCTTTGGGCCATTCTTGATACACACAGGAAACTGTTGAGCATGAAAAACCCAGCAGCGTTGCAGTTCTTGACACAAACCGGTGCGTCTTGCACTACAATACCCTGTTTAAAGGCACTTCAATCTTTTGTCTTGCCCGTTCATCCTCTGAATGGCACACATACACAATCCATGTCTCAATTGTCTCAAGGCTTAAAAACCCTTCTTTAACATGTCTCCTCCCCATCATCTACACTGATTGAAGTGGATTTAACAAGTGACATCAATAAGGGATCATAGCTTTCACCTGGATTAACCTGGTCAGTCTATATCATGGAAAGCGCAGGTGTTCACATTACAGGCATGTTTATGTTTTTAGTACAGGATCAGAGAGGAAGGTAAATAGCAGCTGCCGCTTTAAATGTCACTGTGACAAGTATTGAGTATACGAAGAGGCAGGACGCAGACGCAGGAATTAACAAGGTCAAGGTTTACTTAACAATGATCAAGAGAAATAACAACGATAGAGTAAACAACACGAAGCTTAACAATCACACACAACATCATACAGACCACTCCAGGGCTAAATAGGGGTGGTGATGAGATGAGGTGCAGGTGCGCTGGAGGTGATCAGGGTGCATTGGGTTTCCATTCCGGTGTTGCCGAGGTGGTGCGCTCAGACCGGTGGCTCAGTGGACCGGCGAATCAGAGCACTGGAGGGGAGCAACGGGAGGAGACGTGACAGTCACACACCTACACACCTACACACACGCTATATGATGATCTGAGAGAGAGAATGGGTTTTTTCTCCTTCACTTTTCCAATTCCTATCCAACACTGCCATTGGGAAGGAAGAAAGGCTTTCTCAGCTTCTGCCTGCTGTCCTGTTTTAGCTAATCTTCTTCCTCATGTTTCTGTGTGCTGCTCTCCCTGCCACTCTCCCCAGACCCTGTATGGTAGGCTACTCTGCTCTAGTGATGAATAAGAGATGACATAAATGCAGCTCCAGCTTTTACATGCTGCTGTTCAATTCTGTCTCTCAGTACTCTGGCGTCCTGGGTTCAACCTGCCGCACTACCACACTGGCTTTGCATCCCACTATGCCACATTTTTTTATTACTTGTGTATTTTCAGATTTTTTTTTAATTTAGAACTGACTTAACCCCATGGAAGCATTGAAGAGAACTACAGAGAGAGAGGTGAGGGGAGAAAGGGGAAAGGAACAATGTATGTGTGTCAGGTATGACAGAAGCTAGTGACTGTTTTGGTTCTGGTGTGGGCCTGCTTTTGAAGTTCTACTGCTCTCTTCATGCAGTCTTTCTGAACAGGACACAACCTGTCATTATCCCTCTTCATAAGACACTCAACAATATCCTGAGCTAGACCACCACTTCTAATTGCTCTGCACCTGCAGGCACAGCCATCTACTGTGGCACCATCCTTTGATTCAATATTCATCTAACTTGAAAACTAGAAACCTTTCTGCGCCCTTACAAAAAAATAACACATGAAAACTTCACACGTCTGAAAACCACATGTCTTTTTTCTCATGTGAAAAATGTACACGTGAAAACATTAACATGCGAAAAATCCACTTGAAACTTCACGCTTGTCCGAAAACCGCATATTTTTTCTCACATTAACATGTGTTCTTTTTTTTGTAAGGGGCACAGCCAGATAGTCAGAGAGAATCCACAGTCTCTCTCCCATTGTCTCTTGACAGTTACATCTGGGACGCAGCAGGCTAGTAAAGAGAAGACAAGCAGAAGCAGCAGATATTTAGGTCAGAAGTGGAAAGTGGGCCAAGCGTTTCTGTTAGACCTCCTCCCCACAACACACCACACCACCCCACCCCTCCCCACCCCACCCCACCCCACCCCACCCCACCCCGCCCCACCCTACCCTTCGCCACCCCCTCCCCACCCCACCCCACCCAACCCCGCCCCTCCCCACCCTACCCTTCGCCGCCCGCCCCTACCCACCCCACCCCGCCCTTCCCCACCCTACCCTTCCCCACCCTACCCCTCGCCACCCCTCCCCTCATACACAGGCATGCATACACACCCTTGTCCTCCAGTGGCTCCAGACGTTTTGACTGAAGCTCAGCTCACACACCAGTCACACAAGGACTTGAGCGAGGAGAAGGGGGAGAAAGGAGAAAGATGGTAGGAAAAAGAAAGAAAAAGACTAAGGAGGGTACAGGCAACAAGGCCTAGGGCAGGTGACAAGGGGGAGAGAGAAAGAGGGAACAGAGGGATGGGGTGTTTAGGAGGGTGATTGAGGTCAGCGATATGGAGGCAGGCAGGGTAGAGGAGATCAGTGTTCTAGTAGATTCAGTTACTTATTAATAAGTTACTGATTCACTATCTTCCCCCAGTCAGAGGCTGAATCAACACAGATGTCTCTGTCCCTGTCCCTGTCTCTGTCTCTGTCCCTGTCCCTGTCCCTGTCTCTGTCTCTGTCTCTGTCTCTGTCTCTGTCTCTGTCCCTGTCCCTGTCTCTGTCCCTGTCCCTGTCCCTGTCCCTGTCTCTGTCTCTGTCTCTGTCTCTGTCTCTGTCTCTGTCTCTGTCCCTGTCTCTGTCTCTGTCTCTGTCTCTGTCTCTGTCTCTGTCTCTGTCTCTGTCTCTGTCTCTGTCCCTGTCTCTGTCTCTGTCTCTGTCTCTGTCTCTGTCTCTCTCTCTCCCGCCCTCTCCCTCCCTCTCTCTCTCTCTCTCTCTCTCTCTCTCGCTCTCTCCCCCCTTTCTCTCTTTCTCTTCACATGTAACTGATCTGAGTAAATACAGGCTTGTAATGATCCATGTGAAACCACAGTGGATCATAAAACTCACACACACACACACGGCTGGAATCAATATTGAATAACTGGCGAGAAAACTGCCTCAGTCTGCAGCTGCTACTCAGAATAACTGATGGCTTTTAAACTGCCACTAAAAGAGAGAGAAAGAGAAAGAGCGAGAGAGAGAGAGAGGAGATGAGGGTGAGAAAAAGTGGTTAGCATCAGTAGGATCTTCAAATGTGCAGCAGCAGCAGTCCTCCATGTGAGCAGCAACAGGGGCTCAGATACTATAATCAGCTAACAGAGAGAGTGAGAGAGAGAGAGCATAGAGTAGCAGAGGTGAAGAGAAATAGAGGATCCTAGGAGGACAGAGAGAGGTACCCCCTGGTTTTGGGGGGGCCTGTGTCTCTGCTTAACTCTCTTTGTCCAGTGATTAACAGTCCCTTCTCTCTTTGTTCTGCCCACATGAAAAAATACTTAAAATATTTTTTTGTAGTATTCACTTTAGTGTTTTTATACTATACTGTAGTATAATGTAGTATTTACAGTTAACTATAGTATAAACACTCTAGTAAAAGAAAACTGTAGTATATACTACAGTAATTAACATAGGTTTTTTGCAGACTTTACTATACTGTGGTGTTTAGTGTAGTG